>NW_027271246.1:0-60000 GCF_040938485.1 Diadema antillarum | reverse complement strand
AATTTTGAGTGAACAAAAGAAAATTAATTGCTCGTCCCCAGAACTCTGTTTTAACGGGAGTCACCTGTTCTGAATAAAACAAATGGCATGCAGGACAATCCAATGTGCAGTTTTGAAGGCTGATTGCTTACCTGAAATTTACTAGACTTGCATATCTAGTCTGAAATCTAGGCCCAAATTCATAAAGGTAGCCTATTAGAAAAGTGTGAACAGACAGACCTTTCACATGCACATACAGATATTCAATGTTGGATGCCTATTGGTGTATGGAAAATCAATGTTCTACATTCATGCTACCTTTGTGAATTATAGCCAGAGCTTGAAGGCTAATTCATATCAATTCCTGCATATAAAAGCAGTCATACTGTTCAACCCTTTATATGATGAGAGCAATAAATGTAATGTGGTGCTAAGTCAACTCTTTCTACACGAGTCATCATTTTGAAATGCACTATACATGTACAGTATTTTGCTAAACATTTAGATACTAGATACTTAGATATATTCCTCATATATATAAGAAATAAATGAATATATTATACATATATATATATATATATATATACATACATATATGTATATATAAATATATACATATTCATTTAGGCCTATATGATATTAATATATATATATATATATAATATACACACACACACATACATATACATGATGGGGGAATTTTGATAAAAAAGCATAATATTCAGAAAAAATGCAAATATTCCCCTTTTGAAAAATTATGCATTAATACAGGCTCAGTGAAGCACTGAATTGACAAGCATAAAATGTATCTTATACCACTTAGTTCTGTATGTTAATGCGATAATACAACTTTTTTTTTTGGAGAAAAAACAGATATACCTACATTCCCCTAATAACTCGTTGATGATACAGTCCTCAATCTACATGCACTATGCCACCCTTGTTCTACTGTGGAGCAGCCTGAGGCCGCAGATCCATGATAAGGCATTTAAAAACTTTACCAAAACTGTAAGGGGAATAAGAAAGTTCCCCTTTGGATGCTTATATATAATATATATACACAATATGTATGGGGGGGGGGGGGAGAAGGAGTACACAAATTCATGCATCCATAGATCACCATCAGAAAACTTTCACATTTCCTTACTGACAGTGTCACATACCAAGTAAAGCAATCAACAGCCAATGACCATATATACATTATTGGGGCAGGCTTGGAATACAATGACAATTATGAAGGATAGAGTAAGAACAATTCAAGCAACAAAATCTACATACTCTGCAACACCAAAGAAGCTACTGAATAAGATTTTATCCAATTGTGGCAGTATCTGTTCTTGACGTAATGTTTTCTAGTGTACATGCCTGTTTGAGGAGGGGTAAGAGATATTTAAAAAAGAAAAGGCTTGTAGTAAACTGCCTTGACATTTTACATCATTAAAAACAACCTAATATTCTAATTTTGTGGAGAACATTATAGGTACTTTATCAAAATGCATGACATAAAAATACATTAATCCAGCATTAATTTCAAAATAAGGCATAGAAGAAATGTTATCTTCTATATAACTCTGTTACCAATATGCATTAATCGGCTCATTAGTAATTGCACTTGTTCTCTTGTCAACAGAAACATCAAACAGTAAAAGGTACTATGGGCTAATAAATTCTACACATTTAATAGTTACACACATACAATTACATTGTCATCTTATTAACATGATTCTACTGTTGACCCCAGTTTCCCACTGACAACTGCAGGTATAAACCTTCAAAAATATGGCTTGTGATAATTATTCTCACAAAAAAACCCAACCAAACAAACAAGACAAACCAAACCCATACAACAAATCAAACAAACAAGACCTATGCCACCCATTTCAAATTCTCATCACATTCAGAGAAAAAGTTCCAGTCTTCCTCCAGGGGTGTGTCAATGGCTCACACATGGGTTGTGACAAGCACATGGGTTGTAGTGTTGCCTGGCTAGTATGAGGAGGAGCAGAGTATACAGAGTGTCTGAATTATCAACGCTGCAAATGCTGGCACCTGGACATTGCTGTACGGGATTTGATAGAAACTGCAAAATATTACTGTTTATGCAGTCACAGTATTTAACAATCTCACATACACAGAATCTTCAAAATTTCACCTCCATCCTGAAATGTAAGAAAGATTGTACAAGAAATTTAGTTCACTTAAATTTTTTGTCAACTTCTATGAAATTTGATTTGACTCATGATTTATCAACCCCCCTCCCCCTTACCAGTTCATCAGAAACCTGAAACATAAAATCAAAAAAGAAAAAAAAAGTAATACAGGGCCAAAAAGATAAATTCTCGCTCAGAGAGAGTGTTAACATCATGAAAACCCTGTAACACATGACTGAGATTTGAAGCAATCAGTATCACAATACTTATTTTGACCACCTTTTCAGGCAGTCTGTGCTCTTCCCATTCCAGTGCATTGTTTCGTTTCATAAAGGAGGGGTTTTCTTAAAGCAATTAGTTATGGCCAAGTGAAGCATATTATGCACTGCTGGCTAATGCATACCACTATTTACAAAGGAAAATGTAATGATGCATGTATGCTAATGAACACATTATACAAATATACTTTGCCTTGAGAGTTTATTGTTAAAACTATGGGCAGAGGTGACTCCCAAAGAATTATTCACTGAGGGGCGCAGCCCCGAAGTGGATAGTTCTTTTTGAGGCACCGAGGCCTATAGTTTTAACAAGAAACTCGAAATTGGGCAAAGTATATTTGTTTCATATTTTGGATCAAAAATTCAAACAAAAGAAGGGGAAATGGGGGGAAATGCAAAGCGAGAAGTCGTATGATGGATGCCATGTTATGAGGGGATCCTACATTGATCCTACACGAAGAAGAATGTCGCTGCGCACGATGTGACCTGCTTTGTGATGTCTGTTAAAAATGTTACATTTACAAGCGCGACGCCCAGTGTGAAACAATGCGCAATTTCAGAATTGTTTTTCTGACGTCACAGTTGTTTTGTTAGAAATGGATACATTTCACAGAGTGACAGTACTAGCAGTGCACAATGCCAGAATTGCTTTGTGGCGTGACAATTGTTTTGCTAAAAGTTGTTACATTTCACAGAGTGACCGTGCAAAGCTGCGCACAATTTCAGAATTGCTTTTTGACATCATTTTGCAAATAGTATACTATTTGCAAAATGTCGTCATAGAAGTGACGTCATTTTGCAAATAGTACTTATGGAGTGTCAACTTTCTGAAATAGCTGAAAATATCTATGATCATGTGAAGCTCTTTCAACCAATCATCAGAGGATACATTTTTTATCCAAAATATAATACTGTATATACACACGCACTAAATTTGCATTGAAATTGAAGTTAGCTGCTATTGATGAATAACAGAACATATTTAGATTTTTGTATGCATTCCTCTCAAAACTGATGTACCAATATATACTAGAAAAGCACTCAGTCCACCAAGTCAGCAACTCATTTCCATGTCCGCATCCTTACACGCATGCAATTTCCCAAAATAGAAGCATTTTGTTTACGTCATTGCATGGCACCTTGTCCAAGCAGAGCAGGCCCTTTAGTGTGCGTATGTAAACCTCCAGTAAGCACAGCTTGAACCTGAAGTTCATTGACCTTATATGCCGAAAGATGAAAAATCCTTCAAGATTCCATAAAGATTCCTGGATTATGACCAAAATTGAATGAAGTGTTCCTTGTGTCAATATTGACTTTTAAGGCAAGTTTTATTTTAATATCGCACACAGCTTTTTGAGTTATTTTGCAAACAGACGAATCAACGATGATGATCACTTAACCTCCTCCTTCCTTGGTGGAGGTAAATATAACATATAACATATAACATATAACATATAACATATAATCATTGCAACAAACATTCATATTCTTCTGATAAAATTGCTGACCCTCCTTTGTTTAATCTGGAAATACTTGCTATGCAGGTGTCAAAAATTTCCAACACACTCCACAGAAATACATGACAATAATTAATACAATACCGTTTGTATGTACACAGTTCCTCCCATACAGGTCACTGTGAGTATAACAAGCAAATGCAATAAACCACAGCATTGGTAGTAAATGACATCTTTTTTTACTTGACTTGATCACACTTCAATGTCAATGAAGTGAATGTATCTCTTGTTCTCATCAGCAGCTCGGTGTGAATCACAAAAATTTATCAGTTTGACAAAAGCTAGATCAGCATTACATTGGATATATATGTACAGTGTACTTCCAAATAAGATATCACAGCTAAATGTACTATTGATGCAGTGGTGTCATGGCATCCAAGACAACTTGCATTTCATTGTTTGTACAAGTTTTACTATGCCATGTACATACATTACCTGCAAAGACAACAACTGTAACTCTTGTCTTTAACATGAGGCCAAAATCACAGTCTGACACAAGAAATTACAAATCACATCTTTAAAAACAGTCAAAACTGTTCAAAACAGAGACTGTTGCCAAATATCAAATTTCATCTGCAGGATGAAGACAAAGATTGGATCTAGTCAATGCACTTAAATATCAAAAGCTTAGCATTTCACTTCATCTTTATTCTTCTCTGGGTCGAACATATTTTGCAGTATTTATAATTTATTCACAGATTTTTATATCGGTATTTGTGACTTCAAATAATACTGCCTTATCATATGCCTTCAACTAAATACAGGTATTCATTAATATGTATGATGTATATGTAGTAGGGAATCTTCATTGAAAAAAAAAATCCTGGTAAATATCAACTGTCCACAAAGAAGTAATGTTTTTAAGAAAGAAAAAATAACAGAACAGATTGTTCCTATTCAATTTACCTGCTGGGTGCTGGGTAATTTGAGCTTTCAGCCAAAACATTCAAAGTGCTCACCCAGGATTAAGCCTGGCAGAAATTAGCCAGAAAACAAGTTATTACATGAAAGTGTGAGGTCCATCCCAATGAGAAGGTAACACCCTGACATCACATCACTTCACTGTTATTTTCATGGTAAGTGCATTATACTCATAATGTACAAATATTTCACAAGCATTCTACTTATAAAAATTGTGAGATTGACAAGACATTAAAAGAAAACCTTTTGAGACTTATACTACTTTGTATGTGCTTGAAGAATATTAGTGAAAAATCTGGTGTGCTTGTACAATTCTACCACGATGCTCTCCTTGCCATTATCAAAGAGCATTTCAAATAACACGCTATCAGATCTCGGATTTGACAGCACGGTGAAAGCTCATACCTCAGGCCTGTCTATTCACACACAGAAACAGAAATAACAATTCTGTCATCAGTAATGCTTATCATAAGCTCATTCACTTGGGCTATGATGCTGCACACACACATCAAGAAAAACACCAGATGGACTTGATTTCAACACCATGACAATTTAAGTATATCTTACGGCACGGTTCTCTGTCAATACAACAATACATGGATAAAAATTGATATCAGGTGAATAACTCATTCCGTACAAAGCTGATAGGAAAAATAAGGTTAACTTCGCATCCCATAAAGCTGTTGGTCTCACAGGAAAAACAAAACAAAACAAATAAAAACTGTGCATTTACATATTGTATACATGCACAAAACAATGAAATAAAGATCTTTGCAATTGTACTGGATTTTCATCACCTCTTCCCCTCACAAAATTGTATTTATGATTAATATTCCTTTACTTTGAAAATAAATTCTGGTCTTTACTATTTAAAACACCACCAAAAAATTCCATGTTATGCTAATGATTATGCCAATGTTGGGACATATGCTGAAATTAATTGGTTCTAATGGGAAAATTTCCTGGGTGTTGTGTAGCATTTTGTCTTGTTTGGTCACCACCATAAATGCTACTAGCAACAACAAAAAAGTCAAGTCTCCAATTAAAAACTTAATAAGATTGAATTCATGAAGTAACACTTTTACATCTTCATTGCCACATACATGTAATTACAAGAAGCAACATTTACATTTATCTGCAAGACCCACAATAAAAGTTTGAAAATGACAACATCAGTTCACATTTGGGATTGCCATCAATACAAAAAACAAGGCAAATGCCCAGCATATTACAATTTGTGACTATAGTGTTTTTTTTTTTCAACGTAAGTTCATTGACCTTTTGACTTTTGACCTTGTCTGACTTGACTAATATTCAAACTTGACCAGAACCTTTAGGTGATGTACTCAGTGGTATGAGTTTGGTGGTCATAGTTCAATGCTGTGCATAGTTAAAGAGAGTACACAAGATCGCTGATGACGCCACCGCCACCACTGCAGGTGATAATGAAAAGTGACACCTATGTCTCACTTTCGGTGCATGGGCAAAAAAAAACCCCAACAACAACAACAACAACAACAACAACAACAACAGCTAAACACCCTCAAATATACTCATGATAATGCATGTTGAACAGCTATTTGTTTCATGATAAAATGCCCTATTCCCACAACATCATAACTGGAATATTGCTGCCCATATTCTGCTTCCATGTAAACAGTTGCCCTTATGTTAATAGACTACTACTAGTATCTGTTTACCATATAAATGCTAGTACAAATAGACACGTGAATAGCATGGAAAAAGAATAAGAGCAAAGCAATGCCTAATACTGTACATCGACAAAGTTGTGTTATCAGCCTTGTGCAGCAAACTTTTGTGAGCAGTGCAATGTAATATAATCAAGGAAAATATGCAGGTGCACTACATCTTGAAGAAAAGCTACATATTCATGAACTCAGTTTCTGTAGTGATTTCCCATGTATGATGAAACTGGCAACAAACACATGCCACAACAAGTTCAGCATGTAATGAAAGAGGCTCAACTAGAGTCCCAGAATACCTTCGCACAAAGAGTTAGCCTGACATGAATCACCTCCAGCCATCTTCTCTGGAAGCCAGACAAACTCCCGCACTTCCTTGCGTGTTGATGGGGCACAGTGCACAATACCTGTAAGGAGTCACACCAAACAGGCATAGATGATTAGGACATTATACATGTACCTCTGACATTCTTTGAGTCATCTTTTGCAAGCTACTTTGCTAGTATGTACTTTGCTAAGTACATGGAGCTTTTGTTACTTTTCAATATCACAATAATAATAACCATGTGTCATTAGAAATCTACAGTACTTAACCCTAACCAGGCCGGGCTTTTTTGGGTGTTCTGTGGCTGGGGGAGGGCTGATTTCAACCCCCTCCCCCTCCCCCCCCCCCCCCCCGAGATCTCGGCCATCGATCGCGCAATCGCCCTGAAAATTGGCACATACATTACCTGTCACGTAAGCTACCAAACTATACAAGAAAAAATTGAATTTTTCATTCTTTAAATTTCATATTAATTAATGTGTGAAATCATAAATTTTACTCTAATTCAGAAAATAAAGCTATTGGCATCCCAATTTTTGGTGACATTATTCCTTGTAGCATTCCTAACAATGTACTTGAAAAATAAATCTGGTATCAAAACTAATTTCTTATGTATTTTATTGTTTTATGAATTTCTTATGCATTTCATTGTTTTTCGACCTTTTGTTTTATCGTTTTTTTTCACAAAATTTATGAAAGACCCTATTTCAAGCATAATCATGCTGAAAATAATTGATTTCAGCATGTATCATAATAAAATCATTTTTATGCATTTTTTACAACAATTGACCACCCAAGCCTGGCATAACATATTACCTTATAACCAAGTAATCCATACAAAGTCTAAATTACGATGGTCACATGACCCGTTGCTATGGTAACGGCGGCTATCTTGGATGGTCAATTTTGGTACATAGAGAATTTGAAAATCAAATATCTCAAAAACTATTAATGATAAACTGTTGGAATAAAAAGTATATTAAAGCTTGATACTTTCTCTATGAAATGAACCAAAATCAGGCAATTTCAACACCCTATAATAGGTGAAGTATGAAATGATGAATGATTTAATGAAACTCATAATTATGACTTAAAAAAAAAATTTAAAAAAATACAAAGAATCATAGTTTAAGCAAGATTTTGGTTCACTTCACAGGACATAACATAAGAAACACTTTGGCCAAGTTTCAAGGTTCTAGCCCCTGTAGTTTTTGAGATATGTTTGTGGAGGCTCGGCCATATTGCCGAAATCACGTTTTTAAGGTATCATCACTTAAAGTTTTTAGCATTCAAAATCAATTCACAAAATTGGGGAAATGAACTAATAATTGGGTAAATTACTTTAATTTATGAGTTTTTAAGAGCAAATCAATGCATTTTGTGCACTTACTATTCAATGAGGATACAATTTAGCAATACTAATGCACATGGTCACATGACCCGTTGCTATGGCAATGGCGGCCATCTTGGAACCTAATTTTTTGTGCAAGAAAAGCTTGCCACCATTCTGATCCATTTTTTGATCCTCAATTTCGATAGTAATTTCTGCAGCTTTTTCCATGGGAGCTGCCATTTTGATTGGTAATAAAGTGATGTAACAGGGCAGCAGAGCTATTTTACACACAGCCTTATTAGGCTGGGCCAAGGGGGTGCAGGGGATGTGATGGTTAGTAGATCAAAAATAGGTTGAAATATGTTTCAAAAATTGGTTAAAATCCACTTCCGGTTTACTTCCGGGTTCATTATGATATTGAGTTACCATCATATTTTAATTTTTTAAAAATATTTCCTGATGAAATTAGGCAAAATCATTTTGGTATTTCATTATCTAGATACCAAACTGTTGTTTACAGCAAAAACCTCATTTTTGATTTTTGCAACCCCTCAAGGGGGTATTGCTACCTTAAGAGCTGGGGGAATGGTGTCCTTTTGCATATTCCATCACACTAGTAAAAATACCTGCCAAGTACACTGTACTTAAAAAGTTGGACTATGCAGTTTGAAAAAAAAAAAGTCTGAAGGCTCTATCATTTCTGATTCTACAAAAGAATATGATTGAACAGCCTGTTATTTAGGAGGTTTGGGCCCCCTTGGGCCCCCAAGGAGAGAATGGTACTCATTTTAACACAATGAGATCCTATCCCCCCTAGGAATGCTACTTGCCAAGTTTGGTGAAAATCCATTATGTTGTTTTCAAGATGAAGAATTTCAGATTGAAATGTACAATTAAGGCCTGCATTTGGACCCCCCCCCCCCCCCCCTCAACTCCAAAGGGGGGCACCCCTGGATCTACAATGAACAAACTTGGAACAATAGTACTACAGTCATCAACGTACAAACTCATGGTATGAACTTTGCTTATCACTTCTGGTTCTATAGAAGAAGATTTGTAAATATTCTTCAAGGGGGTTGTTGAGCCACCTAGGGGCCCCCTAGGGGGCCCCCAAGGTGACCATGGTGCCCAGTTGAACAAATTGAGATCATAACCCCCTAAGCATACTACCTGCCAAGTTTGGTGAAAATTGGTCGCATGGTTTTCAAGAAGACGATGAAAATGTAATATGCTTATGCATGACTGACGACGCACAATGCACGATGGACCATGGACAAAGAGTGATTGCAATAGCTCACTTGAACCTTTGGCTCAGGTGAGCTAAAACTCACTTATGAGGAAGAATTGAAATAGGGACAAATTTACCCGAGTCTCGAAGTCTGTTAATCACTTTCTCCATCTGCTCATTGTTAGCTGCAGATGCTGTCTTGTGCTCAACAATGGGCTCTGGGTAGTCCCTTCCCACAACGCAATTAGCCTTCTCTTGGACAGCCCTGGGAGCCTTCCATGGTTCAAAGAGATAGCGTATTGGCATGTCCTTCAGGACCGGTAGATATCGCCTGTAGCAGACATAACAGAAGGATTCAAGTTGAGAAAGTCAGAAGACAAAACAAAATTGGCACTAGATGCAGACATGCAATATGACTTGCTGATCTCTATCTTGGTATAGCTACTGTCCCATATTGGAATTGAACATCGGAAAAGTCAACCTCTCACCTCAATGAATTGGTGTCATATTCATCGGATGCAAAACTAGAACTATCACTCATTGTGATTAATATACCCCCACCCACAAATGAGGGAATAAGCTCAACCAGGATTATTATTTTTTTAAAAACTTTTTAATGAAAAAACAATATTGTTACCATGGCAATGCACTGTTCAACAGTTTATAAATGTATTGCTCACTGTTAGTCACATGTCCCACATCTCAAGTCAAGTGCTCAAAAACTGAGTGAGCAAGATAAATAAACTGACGATTTCTATGATTTTCATTCAAAATTGGGTTACCATGGCAACACAATGTTGGACACTAAGAAATTATAGAAGTTTACACAATTTATACCATAGCCGTCACATGTGCCAAATTTCAAGCCAAATGCTCAAAGGCCGAGGGGCTTAGTTGAGTTAACAAAATTAATGTATAATTTTCATTCAAAATATACTGTTACCATGGCAACACATTTTCAACACTGACAAAAGATAATTTTTGCACATCTAGGTAATGTAGAGGTAACATGTGCCAAATTTGAAGCCAAAACACTCTAACACTGACAGAGTTAGTTGAATCGAAATGTTTGTCTGAATTTCATGCACAATACACTGTTACCATGGCAACAAATTGTTCAACAATGATGAAATATGAAGTTTGCGCATCTATGCTGTATTATCATGATCGTATGTGCCAAAGTTCAAGCCAAATGCTCAAAGACTGAGGGAATTACCTGAATCCACAATGTGATGCATTACGCGTTACCCGGGGTACCGTAGTACCCCGGGGTACCACGTTGTGTAGCACCACCTCACGTCCACTCGGGGACAGCCGCAAAGAAATGCACGCACTGTGTGTGCGTCTACATTGTCATTCCCACGCCACTGCATGTTATACTGGGTGCTATGCATGCATGGTATGCTGTGCTAGCAATAGCGTGTGCTTCAGTGCAGTGCAGTGCAGTGCGGTGGCTAGCGCGCACTAGCTCCAGCTAGCTATCAAGTGTGGCTCATCAAAATAATTTCCCACTTTTTGGCAACCCAGGGTACAGCCTTAATAAAAAAATAAATAATCCAACAAAATGGCTGATTTTTATTTGGTACCCCAGGGTACCATTTACGTTATCATATTTGTGTATGATTTTCAATCAAAATATGCTGTTACCATGGCAACACATTGTTCAACAATGATGAAATATGAAGTTTGCGCATCTCTGTATTATCGTGATCGTATGTGCCAAATTTCAAGCCAAATGCTCAAAGACTGAGGGAATTACCTGAATCCACAATATTTGTGAATGATTTTCATTCAAAATATGCGGCTACCATGAAAACGCATTGATCAACGATAACAAAAGATTAAGTTTGCACATCTACGTACCATAGTGGTCAGGTGTGCCAAATTTCAGGCTAAATGCTCAAAGACTGAGGGAGTTAGCTGAATCCACAAGATCTTTGTATGCTTTACATGGTGAAATAATGCTGTTACCATGGCAATGCTTGTTCAACCACTGATGAAAGATTAAGTTTGCACATCTTTATGCTATAGTGGTCACATGTGCCAAATTTCAAGCTAAATGGCAACACATTGATCAACACTGAAGAAAGATTATTAAAGTATGCACGTACAGTGGTCACATAGGGGAAAAAAATGCTGTTACCATGTCAACGCATTGTTCAACCTTGACAAAAGAGTAAGTCTGCCCATCCATATGCTACAGTGGTCACACATGCCAAATTTCAAGCTAAATGCTCAAAGACTGAAGGAGTTAACTGAATCCACAATATTTTTGTATAATTTACATTCAAAATATGCCGTTACCATGGCAACGCACTGATCAAGAAAAACGACATATCACGTTTGCACATCTACTTACCACAGTCGTCATGTGTGCCAAATTTCAATCTAAATGCTCAAAAGGCGCAGTCAGACTGGCAAAAGATCGAGAAGTTTAAGATCGCGAAGTCTTCCCGATCTTTTGTTGTGCAGTCACACTGGCCCTAATGGTGCACACGCGCAAGAAAGAAGAAAGAGCGCGCCTTCTAGTGGTTGGTGATTGTGATGTAACAATGCAGGTCTGTACACGACAATGGCCTCGCGCTTCAGAGACACTGCCCGTAAGCAGGTGGTGGACTGGTCACGTGACAAAGATCGCAAAGTTTCGAGGGGGTGGGGGAAAAATGCCTAGTTGATGTGGGAAGTTTCGCGAGAAGTTTTGCAGGAAGTTTTGTGGGAAGTTTGCGGTCACACTGGCAAAACTTCGAGGGTAAACTTCTCGATTTTTTGCCAGTCTGGCCGCCTAAAGACTGAGGGAGTTAACTGAATCCACAATACTTTTGTATGATTTTCATTCAAAATGTATGCCGTTTACCATGGCAACACATTGATCAACAATAATGATAGATTGCGTTTGCACATCTACGTACCACAGTGGTCATTTGGGCCAAATTTTAATCTAAATGCTCAAAGACTGAGGGAGTTAGCTAAATCCACAATATTTTTGTATGCTTTTTAGTCAAAAAAGGCTGTTACCATGGCAACTAAGTTTGCACATCTATATGTGACCCTGCACCTCAAAACAAACAAAAAGTCGCCAGACATGAATTTTTTGTTAAAACCATATTCTGAAAGATCAGACTTTAAGCTTTAAAATGATGTATAACTCAAATCAAATGGACTCTCCTAACCTATCTAAATATTGAAAGAAAGCACAAACTCAGGAAAAGTGTGAACTGAGAAAAGAGGCTCTGAAGTACAGTGTCTATTCAAGCGCTTAATCTTTACCAAACCGTGCTGGCTGTGCGATGAATGGGACAAAAAACAGGAAGTGAACCACCAGAGTAATAACAACGAAGGGATTATCAGATTAAACTGAAATTAAATGTGCCTCATTAACACATTCTGTTCATAATATATGCCAACTTGTAAAGCAGTAGCCCTATAATTTCAAAAGTTATTAGAGTTAAAAGTGAAGAGTGTGGACAAGGTTTTTCAGAAATGAAAAAGGGATTCTAAAGACACACCTTATCACACTATTCTACCAAAAATGTTCGAGATAAACTGCCAAAAAAACACACTTTCCTGCCCGTTTTATGATACCAAATTTTAGCATAATGTAAAAGAAGACCCGCTCTTTTAGAAAATATGAAAAAGTCAAGTTCGGCTAGGTTGACCCATTTCACCTACTTTCAGTCCTCACACAAAATCAGTGTGTGTGACTTTATGTTCGTTTTGAGGTGCACGGTCACATATACTGTAGTGGTCATGTGTGCCAAATTTCAAGCCAAATGCTCAAAGACTGAGGGACATTACATTACATTGATCACATATCCCAAATTCAAACTGAATTGCTACAAAACTGAGAGAGTAGTTCAACCCACAACATTTTGTAAGATTTTTATGAAAATTTATCGTTGTTATGGCAATGCATTATGCAATACTAATGAAAAAGGTGTCTTGCACATCTGCCTGTAATAGCAGTCACACATGCCAATTTTGGAGTTAATTGCTCAAAAAATGAGAAAGTACTTCGATCCACAAATTTTTATGAAAATTTGCCATTGCCATGGCAACGCATTATGTAATATTAATGAAAAAGGTGTCTTGCACATCTATCTTTGAGAGCGGTCACACATGCCAAATTTGGGGTCAATTCCTCAAAAAATGAGAGAGTAGTTCGATCCACAAGATTTTGCAACGGACTGACCGCCCGAATGCTCGACCCACCGACCGACAGCCCGGACACCCGACCTCGGAGTGATTCCCATATACCCCCATACACAATATGTGTGGGTGGGGGTTTAATAATGAGAAACATCAGAGGAACACTAAAAGTGGAAGCAGGTAGACTGTGTTTGTGCACGCATATTGTCAATGTTACCAGAATTCCATGATGTAGCCAAATCAAATGAAACCTTAAAACTGTTGAGGATGTGTCCTGAGTTTACTCCGGCAAGTGTCAATGGGAAATGCGTGTTGTAGCAAAATCAGCCCATCCTCAATGGGTTAAAGTTTGCTGCATAAACCTGTTCAAAACTGCCTTAGCTCACACAAAGGCCAGTAGGATTTGAATTACCATGTAAACTGGAGAAAGATTCTGCTATAAAAAGGGTTTAATTTTTCTTAAGACTGGTAAGTTGCAATGCTTGATACTCCACCATACACGTACCTCACATACTCTCCATTAGGGTCCATGCGCCGCCCATAGCGAACAGGGCAAAAGCAGTTGGGACACTGCAAGAACTTCTCAAAAGCAGAGCTTGAGATCCACATCCAGTTACCCGCACAGATACTCCAGTCTGCATCAAGGAGGAGCTTGTCAAACACCTTCAAACAAACCAAAACAGTTTATACACACAGTGTTTTCAAGCTTTAACCCACTGCAGACTAGCCCTGATTATACTTGGGCAGGTGTCTATGGGAAATGTGTGGTAAAGCAAGTCAGCTCATCCTCAACAGGTTAATTGGCACATGTGCTACGTAAAGTAGACCAATATAATGAACACTGACAGAATATTTCACAGACACGTGCAGTTACTGAAAGCTTTCTAAACTCATAATAGTCCTTTTCATCTGTTGTTCATATACAGATATTTTTTCCTGCGAAGTGACTATGAAGAGTGAAATGAAGTTACCCTAGAGGCTTTATCAAAGAGGAATATAAGTATTACGCATTGCATGTTGTTCATTGAAGAGAATTCACATAATTATGCATTGCATATGATATGTCTCTGCCATTGACTTCCCACAGGTATGACTACCAGTGCTACGAGATAATAAGACAAAATTTATCAGCACAGTTTGCCCACCTTTATTTCTCATAAAAAATTAAGAAATTATCAATGAAGCTCGGCTGTCAGGTGTAAGAACTTGTAGAAAAATTCAACAGAAACCAACGCTGTGCCTGTGCTCAGTGCAAGCTCTATTTGATCGTACATGATAAATATAGCACTATCTCTATTTCCAAACTATCATAATTTTGCAGATTTTCTCAGCAATTGTTACATGTTGGGAAATGAAATATGAAGTTATAAGCTCAGAAAATGCATTGTGAAGCGACAATATTTTAGTCATGATAAACGGGAAAAAATAGATACGATTACTGCACATGTACCCTCTGCCTGTGCCTGCCGCATAGTAAATACGGATTACCCGAAGTGCACAAGTTAACACTGATAGTGCGACCCCACTTGACCTCTGTGGGCTGTACGTGGACATGTAAGATCACCTCATTCACTTGCACCATGGACCTAATATACAAGGGCATTCATCGTATCATTAATTAATTCATGCACCTGTACATCCCAAAAGCGCCACAAAGACATTTTTATCATGCTTCACTGCTTTGATCCCATGATCGTCACCGCCAGCAAGCCGGGAGAAGAACAAGATCGAGAATAGAGAAATCTAAAACTATATGCGCAGAAGAAAATAACTCACAAAAATCAAGTAAAATGAAAGTGCAGTTGTGGTGTATGTTAGGAAATCATGCCTCAAACAATTTTGCTTGGGAAAAGCAGGCAGTTTTTAAAAGAAAGCTAACATTTTGGCAGAATGATTGTCATTTGTGATCTCAATATTTCACTTTTCCGCAGCTTATTCCACAGCAAAAAGGGACGGTAATGGTAGAAAACAGGTATATCTTGCCATTAGGCAAGGTCTTATGCGTGTGCGAAAATGTGCGAATTAACAATTACCCATCTTTTGACAAAAAATTTGTCATGATCTCAGGTTTTGCTGCTCATCACCTGTATTTATTCAAAGACATTTTCGTCTGAAAAGGCACATCAGCGAAACAAGACTGAAATGAACGATTCTTTCGTTAGTGACAATACATGATCACACAATCGTTATTGTCCAGACACCTGAATGTACTCATTAAGATGCACATAATGATGTGTCGGCGACGATGATTACATCAAAGAAAGACTGCTGTGAACAGTCCATGTATATTAGGTCCATGCTTGCACGTATGGCTAGATCTGTCTGCTAGTGATCACAAAAAGTGTTTGCATTTATATATCATAGGGAGAATTGTAAATCAAAGTAATGCGTATGTTGTGTCATGTCAGCTATACAGCAAATATGCCTGTCCTATTCCCTACCTTAAGACCTTCCTCCCAGCTAATCCAGAGGTCTCCACGAGTCAGGAAGCAGGCTGTGGCATGGCGGCACACCTGGTGTATCCAGCCCTCATTTAGCAGCTGCACCATACAGGCATCAATCCATGGGTAACCTGTTTGGCCCTGCATTCATTCATAGGCAAATCACTGTGGCCATTAATCACACATATTAGATCATTTTAATTGTCCTCATAATTTGTTTCAATTGGATGATGATCATCAATCAACAGTCTTAATCATTGTGGTAGCAGCATAGTAGAGGCAATAGTCGTGGCGACAACAATAGCATATATTTAAAGCTGCATAAGCATTATCTTTATACAGCGTGTATAGAAAATAGGTAATCCAATTTACGTCGTAAGAGGGATACTGTTTCATAATTGTTAACCATGGAGTGCACAATGTTGGTTGTGAGAAAAGGGAACTCTTCTTCTTTCCATTAGTATCTGTAATTGTGCTGATAAATGTCATGCATGACTGAGCACATCAATTTCAAAGACAACAATGATAAGTTGCACTTTTTCCAAGTCTCACTGATATGTATGAGATCCGTCAATGAAAGTGGTCAAATAAACAGACCAGCCTGCACGACTGCAGGTTTATGTTTAAGGTTTCCTCTTAATTATACCTTTCATGGTCCATAACCTTCAAAATGGGCACCTGTCAAAAAACCTGGTCCCTCCCACAAAGGCCAACACAAGCACTTGAGTTTTCCCTGTAGTGTACATATTCAAACTAAGGTCTGTCTTTACCAACTGTGCGTCAAAGTGTGTTGAACCCATAGGCAGGGCTGCACACTGGCGCCGGTCCAACGGTCAAAGACCGGTAAAAGTCAGTGTCGGACCGGTAACTTTTCAGGAAATCCACAAGTTACCGGTCCGACGTGACCAGTATAAAAAAAAAAAGCATTGGCGGGTCAGTAGAAAGAAAAAGAGCAGCCCCGATCAGGGAGAAACAGAATGCAAGATATCGCACTGTTCAACAAGTTTTACGCAAGTTTTCGTTTACGTCTACCGGAGGTGCAATTTGTACAGTAAACATATACCATAGTAAGTTATGGATAAACTCGGCCTAGTGGGTAAAGTCGGCCCCCAGCGCGCACAGTACAATTACTTGTAATGCGCGCGCTGGGGGCCGACTTTACCCGCTAGGCCGAGTTTACCCATAACTATGGTACTCTAGTATTAGTTTTGAGCACTAGCAGTCGACCAGTTATTCGCGCTCGCTTGCGCATTGGCGCTGCTCACGCACTGCCATGCCATGCAATACATGCAAAGCATGTACAATGTAACTGTTGAAATGCATGTAATTCCCCGATCCCCGTTTTGTTTGTTCGTTTGCTTGCGATCGGCGGTCATGCCAGACAAGAAGCATGATAGAAGCGCACGCATTTCTGGGCCATTTTACTCATGATTTTTTAACGCAAGATCGATCTGATCCCGGCTTTGCAGCAGCGTGGCAGTTGACATGTTAGAACTAATTTACTTGTGCCGATTTTTAGAAAAAGTAAAAACATATTCGATATTCAGCGATACAGTAAATGGATCTGATTGCGTTCATTTTCATTTTACACAGTCATTTCACAAATGAATATTTTCATTCGTTCAGAATGGTCTCATTATGAAGATAAGCGCAAAAAGGATCACGAAATCGGCCCTTCCGTGTACTTTTTAAGAACGCATGCACAAAATGTGAAGAGATAATACTAGGGAGAAATAAAAAAATCATGAAATCATCGCAGTCCCGCTTACATATTTGAGGTAGAAATCGTCCCAAAAAAGGATCATGAATTTGACCGCGTCGTACACCTTTCAAAAGCTCATGTACGAAATGCGAAGAGATTATAGAGGAGAAAAAAATATAAAGGACACATTTGGTGCGTGCATCATAAAAGATTACAGCCGAATAACAATTCATGAAATCAACGTAATCCCGTTGAAATTTGAGGAAATAATAGGCACAAAAAGGATCTTGAATTCAGTCCTGCATGCCGTGTTGGTTATCAAAAACGCATGCACAAATGCAACGAGATTATCGGGAGAAAAATAAAAAACACATTTTTACCCTTCTGGTGCGTGCATTTACAAAAGATTACATCCAAAGTAATTCATGAAATCGCCACAATCCCGCTGATATTTGTGGTAGAAATAGGCGCAAAAAAGATTGTGAATTCGGCCGTGTCGTATAGGCCTACCTTTTAAGAACGCATGTACGAAATGCGAAGAGATTATCGGGAGAAAAATACAGGACACATTTTCAACCCCTTTTGGCGCGTGCATCATAAAGATTACAGCCGAATGATAACTCATAAAATCATCGCAATCCCGTTGAAGTTTGAGGAAACAATAGGCGCAAAAAGAATCATGATTTTTGGCCGTATCGTATATCTTTTAAGAACGCATTTACGAACTGCGAAGAGTTTAACGGGGAAAAAATAAAGAACACATTTTCAACCCCTTTTGGCGCGTGTATCATAAAAGATCACAGCTGAAGTAATTCATGAAATCATCGCAATCCCGCTGATAATTGAGGTAGAAATAGGCGAAAAAAGGATCATGAATTCGGCCGTGTCGTATACCTTTTAAGAACGCATGTACGGAATGCGAAGAGATTATGGGGAGAAAAATAAAGAACGCATTTTCAACCATTCTAGCTGGTGCGTGCATCACCAAAAATTACATACGAAGTAATTCATGAAATCGCCACAATTCCGCTGATATCTGAGGTAGAAATAGGCGCAAAAAGTATCATGAATTCGGCCGTGTGGAACATCTTTTAAGAACGCACTTACGAAATTCGAAGAGTTTATCGGGAAAAAAATAAAGGACACATTTTCAACCCCTTTTGTCGTGTGCATCATAAAAGATTACAGAGGAAGTAATTCATGAAATTGTCACAATCCCGCTGATATTTGAGGTAGAAATAGGCGCAAAAAGTATCATGAATTCGGCCGTGTGGTACATCTTTTAAGAACGCACTTACGAAATTCTAAGAGTTTATCGGGAAAAAATAAAGAACACATTTTCAACCCCTTTTGGCGCGTGCATCATAAAATATTACAGCCGAAGTAATTCATGAAATAATCGTCACAATCCCGCTAATATTTGAGGTAGAAATGGGCGCAAAAAGGATTGCGAATTCGGCCCTGCATGTCGTGTACCTTTCAAGAACGCATGCACAAATGCGAAGAGATTATCGGGAGAAAAATAAAGAACCCCTTGTAGCGAATGCATCAGAAAATATCACAGCTAAAATAATTCATTAACCTGTTGAGGACGGTTTGATTTTGCTACAACACGCATTTCCCATAGACGCTTGCCCGAGTATACTTGGGACACGTCCTCAACGGGTTAAATCATCGCAATCCAACTGAGTACCAAGAACGCAGCAAGTTCGTGCGCCGATGTTTAGAAAAAGTCACAAACGCATTTGATACAATCTGATTTTGTTCATTATCATTTTACACCGTAATTCACAAACAAACATTCTATTTTTTTTTTTTTTTATTTCTTGTGCAATAAATTATGCAAGTTTTAAAAAGATATCAATCTGCAAAATGTACATGGGGGGGGGGGGTACGTCCATAAAAAAAACAAGAAAATAAGTTTGCATGTCATTTAATGTTTTTTTAGGTTGTCGTTGTTGAAAGGTAGATTTTCTGTTCGGACCAGTAAAAAATGGTCAAAAGGGGCATTTGCTGGTCCGACAGAGACAGGTCGGACCGGCAGAAAAAATGGGTTAGTGTGCAGCCCTGCCATAGGTGTTGTGTTGAGCAAAGAAAAATGGACTGGGTGGGATGGCCTTTGTCCCAGTAACCAGGTTATCGGACAGGTGACTATGCTGACGGTTATGGACCATAAACAAGGGGGAAACCCTAAACCCAAACCTGTAGTCGTGCAGGTGGGTAAGTTTATTTGACCACTTACATTGACAAATCCCATCCACTACAGTAAGACATTCATTGTTCCTTCATGATAATGCTAAAACTTATTACTGTTATCCTTTAGGCTGATATGCTCAGTCATGCATGACATTTATCAACATAATGGGGTACCGATGGAAAGAAGAAGAGTTTTCTTTTCTTCACAACCAACATTATGCTAGCCATAATCGACAATTATGAAACAGTAGCTCTCTAAAGTTGTATATACCTTTTTTCTTAATATGCACTGTATACCATTGTAATAAAAAATTACAATTTACAACATTTGCGTATAATTACATCTATGTACATGCTATCAATCTATAAAAGACATTTTGCTGCATTTCTATTGCATGCAAATAACAGTTCACTGGAAAGCCAATAACATATCATAATTTTGTATTTGTCAGTAGTCAGTGTGGGGCTATTAGACACTAGCAATAGTGTCTCCACTGCCTCAGTATCTAAAGTCACATGTAAAGTTTTAATGCACCTTAGTCCATTTTTCTAGCTTTTCCTCATCTTCCCGCCAGTCAATGTCAAGACAGATGGGGTTCTCTTTCATTTTGTTGAAGTGGATGTTGCCTATCGACATGGTGTAGAAGTATTCTCTCCATATCAGCTGTGCAGTTAAGTGTGATGGAGACACATCATTGGTTAGCTGTAGGCAGAGGAGTAAGAATGACAATATGAATACAAAATGCACGGCAATAATGTGAGGTTTTAACAGTCTCATCATAACTAGTTTCTGGATGGGAAAAATCAGACATCCTCAGACAGACCAAATGCAAGTCTTGCCTGTCCATGTTGCATATATGTTACACACTAAGTCTAGAAATGCTACTGTAAGAAAAAAAATTAGAGTTGTTATTATCTTTTTTAATTGAATAGGCCATTCAGTTGAAAAACAGCAAAACTTTCAATGACCATTCATTATTTCACCTTTATACATTAGTACGTAATGTCTGTCCAGCATTACATTCGTTACCCCCAAATTTTTCATTTTGGCAAAAATTCCAACAGGTTGCTTCTTAGAAGCAATTTAAGGGCAAAGTTATCTCTCTTTTACGGTAAGTGTTCTAAAACATGGTATTGTACTGAGGGGCAATACACAATGGAAACAGAAAATAAAGCGACATCCCTGAAATGTACCCATTTACTGTGAAAATGCCCAAATACAAAGTAGTGTAGAGCCTATGTAGCCACACACATGTGTCAGTACCATCCAACCACATGCATGTAATTGCATTCACGGCCTGAGGGGCTGGTCCAGCCAGCCACATGAACACTCTATTGGAGGCCTAAATCATACATGTACATCACCATCACCATAACTATCACAAAGAAAATAATTTCATTTTTCTTCCATTCTAGACAACTTTATTTTCTTACAACTGTTTTCATTTGATTGCCACTGTCTTTTCTAATTGTTTTTGTTGTCTTGTCACAAAGGTGAAATGTCTTATTAACCAGGGAGATGTTTTAAGAATAAGCTTCTAGCAAGTGATCGATGTCAGTCCCACAGGTGTGTTCCAGTATGTTCTCTGTGGACGGAGCTTTGAAATTTTGCCTTTTTAGTGATACATGTTTTGACCTACGTGCAGCACAACCGTAAATGGTGATTTCAGCAGTGTTTAAGCGGGGCTCCCACTTAAACGGTGGCTGATATTAGTCATTGGTTTAAGCTGGAGCACCACTAAAACCCTCCCAATTAACCTGTTCCTTACGGGAACCTGGTATACCAGGTTCCCAAAATGAAGACAAGAGTGCCTACTTTAGTGGACTAAATTCATGTTTCTTTGTGTTAAAATGCCAAGAAAAGTGGGTTTGATAAAAAGATCAGAGTTTATTCTAGTAGCATTTATTCTCCTTCCGTTTGATAAATGCGTATTTCACAGTATTACATGTACCTCTTTCCTGATTTAGTTTTTCGCTTGTTCTGCTGTAAACTCGTATAAACATGTACATAGCGATCAAGGCGGAGATCAGTTAGATATCTGGGTTCGCTGACCCCAGTCACCTCATTCAGGTACCTGGTTTTGTGTAGTACAAAAGATTCTGTGAGCTCATCAACGCTCTATTTATACCTCACACCTGATTGATATTTCCATTGTTCACTGCACATGTAGTTTACCATGGAAAGGGGGATACAATGTACCGCTTGACTGCCTTCACAAAGGTGGATTACCAACCTGTCTGCCTCTCTGTCGACGACGGACGGGCAAAAAGAATCTCATTTGGGGGTATTAAGGAACTCAGAGAATCGGGTTAAGCTGTGAGCACCATGAATGACCTTGACAATACAGTCAAGAATAATGTATCTCCAATGGGGGGTTCTGGTGTCCTCGTATTAAACGTATTACAGCCGCATGCACACAGGTATAAGCTGTTATTTTCGTGAGGGTTTAATTTTTGCGAATTTCGCGAATCACAGTTGGATACCTCCTCATTCGCGAAAATATTTGCATGCATAAATAACAGTGTATACAGTAGCGGGATGGCGAGCATGATCCGAATCACAAGTTTTTATGCAAACGTTCAAAAGCTCAGAATTAATGGGTTAGCGATCCCGCACCGAATCTTGACTTTATTGCTGTCGTGTGCCAAAGAGGTTTGTTGTTGTGACGTGTGCTTTGAACGATTGGATGAAAAATTTCGAGCTTCTTCAGTCGAACGTTCACATTGTTATCGCATCATGCGCTAATTCAGAAATAAGCAAGAGGTTGCTTGGGTTTAGCATCATGCTGCTGATCACGTTAATTTGTGCCTTTTTTTGTGTCCACACATGAAAAAACATTCAAGCTTGCGATCATGCTTGAAATCTCAAGATTTGTAACCTGCTAGTTTGTGTACATGTGAATCCCCCTATTGTAACCCACCCTAGTGATATTTCCTGCCATGTTTGGTAACTAGTTCTATAGGAAAGAAGTGTAAAATTTCCTCTTTTTTTTTGGGGGGGGGGGAATTTGTCACAATCCCCCTCCCTTTGTGCCCACCTGTACAAGGGTTACGGTTTGCAGTTGTTTGATGATACATCTAGATACTCTTTTCTGTGCTGGGAGCAGATATACATATTCTGCGATAGTTATTGTCTCTTGATATTCTTCCTGCTCTGCTCATCACACTTCTAGTAATCTTGGCTACATACCAGACAGCTTTGTTTTCTATGCTAGTAGATAACCAATACTGTAAAAGTGAATATTTTTGTATGAGTAACTTTCAGATTCAGGCCGGAAGATGAAATTCATGTGTTTTGAATTCTGCAGGATCAAGACATTAACTACTAGAAGGTATGGCAAGCAGAAATATCTGGGTGCTTTTATCATCCCGCTAGTTTCTGGTTGAAAATTTTCACGTCATGAAAATGTAAACTCCTACACTATACAAAATACTGTGTGCAGATTGGAGCATACACACACAGAGACACAAATCAAAGTCAGTCTCTTCTCCTGCACATTCTCATCTAGTGGGGCAGATATGTGAAAAAGATGCTCACATCCGGCGGAAAGTATGAAATTTTGCATATAGTGGTATTTTTGGGCGCTGATTTAAAAAATTGCTGAATCCAAGAAATCTGGCCACGGGGTCGGCCGCCATTTTGAATTCCAATATGACCGACGTCAAAGATCCCTATCTTCAGTTCTGAATGACATAAGCCATTGAAATTTGATACATTAAAAGCGTGGTGATACGATGACTTCAAAAACATACTTATTTGATATGTCTGACAAGCTGCATGGCAGCCAATTTGAATTTTCCTACATAGTTGCCATGTTGGAGTGTTGAAAATCTCTATCTCGGGTTTGTAAATAAGGCTACCTGATTGAGCGCGTGTTTGTAACTGACTGAGTGCGCGCTGCTGTATTTACATTGTGACGTCAGTGAAAGGTGCATTATGCTTCATTTTTGCTACACTTTTTGGCATGCCCGTGAATGTTAGTCGTGATGTTTGTCTTCGCAGCCATATTGGAATTCAAAATAGCGGGCATTGCGTTTGTCAGACACATCACATTAGTCCATTTTTTAACTCAGTATGTTAAAATACTTGTTTGCACCTAATTTCAGCGTCACTCACCACTTAGAACTCGAGATAGGGATTTTGAACATTTCGTCGAGGCGGCCATATTGGAATTCAAAATGGCGGCCATTTGATGTTTGTCAGACACTTCAAATTAATTTGTCATCAAATTCAATATGTCCAAATGCTGTTGTGTACCAAATTTTGGTACCACAGGTCATTCAGAACTGAAGATAGGGACATTTAAATTTGTTTTGTGATGGTGGCCATATTGGAATTCAAAATGGCGGCCGACCCCGTGGTCAGATATCTTGGATCCGGCATATTTTTGAAATCAGCATCCCAAAATACCCCTATATGCAAAATTTCATACTTTCCGCCGGATGTGAGCATCTTGACCAATTTTTGCTACATATCTGCCCTGCTAATGTTTCCTTTCATACGATCATGTCAATGCCCTCATATTCCTCCAGACGTACGAGCAATTAAAATAACATACATGCTATAAAAGAGAAAACCACATCAAGTATGCTGTCTCGACATCTATTATTCATCACTCGGAACTGTGAGGGGAACAATTTTCTTGTTTTTTCTTTCCCTTGTTATTAATATAAAAAAAAAACTGTTTTAACCATCCACCATGTTTTAGCATATGACATCTTAATCACACCGTTGTTGTGCACAGATTTGTACACTAAATTATGTAAAATTTGTAATAAAATGTATGAACATGAAAATATGTACTACTCTAAAAAAGGCTCTTCAAAATGTGTAGTTCTGCAAAGATTAGAAGTGGCATGATGCTACATGAGGCAAAGGCAGCATAACAAATGAATGCATGTGCTTAGAAAGAAGAAAAAAACATCTTTTAATGGATTTTTTTCTTTTATTTGGTACTGATAGGTACGCAGTAAAGCATCCACAAATATAGTACTGACATGTTACAGCATGTACCAAATTACATGAATGCCTCACCTCAGAATATGTGTCATGAATCTTCCAGTAGAACTTGCGGACAGAGAGGCAACCAAAGCGGAGGAAGGCACTGAGGCTCTTTGGGGTACCAAGTAAATCAGGCATGTATTGGTTGGGCAGACAGTAGCCTCCTCTGAAGGCCTGAGGGAAATGAGGAAGTGCCATTGTATCAAGTAAGATTTGTTCTGGGCAGGAAAATACAGCTGATTTGTCAGAATACTCATGAACAACACATAATGATTGAAATGAGAGAGAGAGAAAAAAAGCTGCATGAAAATCTTCATCCCCCCTTTTTTTATGGTAGTGTATCATTCATGTACGGTACTTTAATATAAACAGTGCAAGAACAGAATATTTCCCCGAAAATACCAAGGATGTATCATACCTTGATGAAAATGCTGTTTGCCTCGCCTATCAACTGACAAACCTTTATCACTTTCCCTTTCCCTGCTGTACTAACATTTTACATAAGGCATAGAATGATAAAAAAGATCAACAATACTAATCAAAACAATTGTCACAGAGACATACTTCAATAGCAATTTTTTCCCTACTGTACCAACATTTTACATAAGGCATAGAATGATAAAAAAGATCAACAATACTCACCAAAACAATTGTCACAGAGACATACATCAATAGCAATTTTCCAGGACCTGACATGTAAACTCACTACCATTTTGACTGTGAAAAGTAAAAATGATCTAGTGAAATCCATTAAATGGTCTGTTTATAATTGTACATTAACTTTCAATAATGAAGAGAGTTGGAACCCCCCCCCCCCAACCAATCATAGGGAGTATTCTTTGAAATCAAAATCTTTTCCATGAGGTCAGGTATTGTAATTAATGGGGCTGGCTTAAACTCTACAATTTTGTATGTGCAATTTCATGAAATATTATTCATGTTTAACATCTTTGAATTTTTAAGTTTAACATTCTGTCAGGCCAGTGATATTAGTCAGTTATGAATTTTTAATAGCTGAAGTGATGAAGTCAAAGTTACAAAAGTCTCAAATCTAATACAAACAAATTATATCCCAATTAAAACTTGTACATAAAACTACTCATGAACAGAAATTCAGCAATGACAGCATTGTAAAGGGGAACATGAGAAGCATGAATGAAATCATTTCACACAAACATCAATGAAGGAGTTTAACTAGCATACCTCTTCCTCATGAAGGATTCGGATGCGGAATAGTTCCATGGCTCTGGTCTCTCCACCTTTCCAAATCTTCTTTTGCTGTGCCTCACATTCCGGAAAAACACCTGTATCACAGGTATAACACCTACATAGTATTATTTGCTGCATTGAAATTCATTGAATTGTTACATGAAAGCACAGATAAAAATCCTCTCTTCTTTCTGCAAAGGATATATTGTTGTTGTCCATTTTCCATCTGTGAAGATGGCTGGATAGCCCATATTCAGCTACACTAAGCTGGTCTTCCATGGGGTCCAGTTGGATGTGGGGTGGGACCACTTCACCGGGTTAGACACCCTGCTCTTTGCGATGAATGAATGAAGCGGGATCTTTTACGTGCATGAGCTGTGACTCTCTCATACACGGGACCTCCATTTTATGTCCTATCCGAGGGACAGAGTGTTTTGCCTCTTGCTAGAGGGGACGGTATGTTTACACACAACATTGCTCAGTCCAGACTCGGGTTCGAACCCGGGCCGCGTGATCGTGAGGCAGACGCGCTACCGACTGAGCCAACTCACCGCCCTTATTATATCCTTACTGGGGTGATGAGACCTTGCACTGTATCTCGTATTTTGGTTAAAATCATTTTTTTTTTAAAATTACTCATTAAATCAGATATTCCTTGATGTCCTGTCCACATCCTACAGCTCTGTATTACTCCCAAAATGATGTATCACAGCATGTCAAAGCAAAGGTGATCCCAACTGAAACAGTGGTGGAATAGGTTGCCAATCATTGTATTTTTATTATTTTTATTTTGCTTTTGCTCTCCTGAGCATTTGACATTTTTGAGATAAGAGGTTTTGTGGCCCCATCAATATTATGTCTAGTTAATGCATTATTTCAATACCCTTTCCCAAGCCCATCCCTTTCCTCTATAAAGGAACATATTCAAGGTGTGCACCATCAATTTGAAATGCACATTGCATTTCAGCTGGAAAGAAACAATATGTCAATATTACTCCTGTCTCTGTAGTATAACACCAGAGGGAACACGTACACAGTAAGTTTACATACACTGGAGATGTACATGTACAATGATATGGCCATGGTAAAAGGGTCTACAATGTAACGTACAATTGTATCTTGATAATTGTGTCTTTTTGTGAAAACTTCAATATTTACTCAATTCTAGGTGCTCTTTCAATTGGTGACATTAGCTTGTCTCAAAAATGTTTCGTTTTTAAGGTATTTCCAATCCTTTTTCTATCTTAAGATAGAAATAACTGATCAGCACTATTGGCGATGTTTTACATGGCAAAACGGGCAATCTTTGAGTTAGACCGTTTTACTAGAGAAATCTTCCCATCGTACATCGAGGGTTTCTATGGTAAAGTTGGTTAACTTCAAGTTAGACCCTTTTACCGTAAAATATTAGTCAACGTACTGTCTAACTCGTAGTTAGCTGGTTTCAACACGTTTGTAACAATGTGACCTACCATGGTCGCCGCATGTCTTGAATTAGATTCTTATAAGTTAGCAGATTTTCAGGCCCCGCGCGGCCAACACGCGCACCTGGGGCTCACATGTATAATATACAGTCTATACTACCGGTACTGCATCCTAGACTAAGGTCCATATTCTGCTAAAAATTTAACTGAGTTTAAATCAGTGTTCGGTCTATAAAAGTAGCTGTGAAGTGGGATTAAAATGGCTTTAAAACACTAAGTTTAAACCCACTGTTTTCTGAGGTTTAAATTGTATTCTACTAAGTCTAGCTTTGGTCTAGATTGGGTTTAAATTAAACCTACCCAGGAGGAGATTTATTTCAAGTTTAATTCGCGTCTAACGATGGCTGAACAAGGCAGCATAATACCTAGCACACAAAACGTGCTGGATGCAGCTAGCCGACCATACGTGTGTGTGCAAGATACGTAAATAATTGTAGGGAATCTATTATACTAGCTTTCTAGACCTACAAAGAGAATGGTACTTTTAAAAGAGTCTATTGCAGTCTAGTATTGGATAGTATATAAGTGCCGGTAGGCTTAGGATTTGGTTTAGGCCTACACCTATCCTATCATCAATGATAGATTAAAGATCATATGTGACCATGCATCACAAAGCCAACAAAAAGGCACACCCCTTGATTTCATGTGAGGACTAGAAAAAAAAATGAAAAGGGTAAACCAAGCATTTTCTGAAAATGCTACTCTTCTTCTTCTTTGAGCAGTTTTCCTATGCCCTTTTTATTTTTGTAAAGTACTGAGATCAGGTATGTCTTAGATGCCCCTTTTCATTTCTTGAAAATCCTTTTCACATTCTTCACTTTCAATTCTAATAACTTTTGATAGGATAATGCTGCTGCTTTGAAAGTTGGCATTAAACATGGACAGAATGTGTTAATAGAGCATGCTCAATTTCAGCTTAATCCGATAATCTTTCATTGTTGTTGCTACACAGTGATCTGAATTATGGTAGAGTGTATTGACAGGACTGGAATGCAGAATGCAGTCATTGAACAAGCAAATACATCTTGCCTTTTGACAAGGCCTAAAGGCTGAAAATGAGACTAACTGCCATGGAATGAGTGAATGCAGGCCAAGTGGTACAGCAAGGGCCTTTCTCAACCTGACATGAATTTCTTATCTTCAGCAATGTGTCTGTTGATTCTACTACACTGTACCAAAATGGTAGCGGCCAATTAGCAACCGCAGTGCTTGCAAAGATGTCGTAAGGCGATAGGGAAAAAACGCAAGTTTAAATAGGCCTCGTGGCTGTGCCACTCAGTCTCGCGTTCACTCATTTCTCGTAATGCTTGGTGTGGCGAGTTAGTCTCATTCCTCAGCCACGAGGCCATGTCAAAAGGTTAGCAAATACCCTAAAGAGACAATACCTTGAAGAAGAAGAAGAAAAAAAAAAGAACTTGTAAGCATATATTGCATATATGAACAAAGTGAAGTACAAAGCAAAAGGGAAGCCAGGGTATCCATTATTCTGGCATTGGATTGTGATTTTACTTGAATGGTTTATATCATATAATGACTTTTGTATGCACAAACTATAAAACTCTTTTTCACATCCTAAACCACTTGCATCTCAGGCACAGCGATACGGTGCAATCAACTCGCCAAAAGCATATGACCTGGAAGCCTGGAAGTAAACAGCTTGTGTACGCAAAACCGCTGTGGAAGTGTTGCAGGACAATTGCAATATCTCACCTCAGAAGCCATCAAATGATTAAATCTATAAAGCAAATTGAAGGAGAAACTTTTCTCTAACTCGAAATGTTAGTTATTTTGGGTTTTCTTGAGGATAAACCTGTAAAAAAACATCAAATCTTAGCTTTCAAAACAGAAAATTTGTCTCGACACAAGTGTTATTTTCTCACATTTTCCTTCATGGCCCAAAAATGAAATTTCAGTATATGACTTTAATATGGTAGTATATCCATACTGTGTTCCAAATATCTTTTCTGCATCATTTGGCGCACGGTTATGTCGGGGAAAAAAAAAATCGAGATTACTGTCACTTGTGACCCACGTAAAATCCATAGTGTAAGCAGTACACAGTCCGATATGTATCGGTTTTCGTGCTGCATGAAACGGTTGAAGCACATTGCAGGGTTCGTCTCTCGCCCACTCACCACCCTGTGGATTGAAAACTGAACCCTGTCGCCTTGCGCCGAACCTGACACCGCTGACTGGCTAAGTGTGCACTGACCAGTAGAGAACGCATGCACAGGAGGATGATCTAGTTGTGCATGTCCAGTAGTTTCTCTTAAATTCTGTTGTCTTTTTGCTCTTATTTTCACTTAACTACTAATTGCGCAAACATGAAATTTCGCAGGTAGTGAGTCTAGTGTTTACAGACAAGCAATATGTTATTCCAATGCATATTCATGCAGGTGCAGACTTATGTCGGGAAAAAATCGTAACCCTTTCCCACGGTCGACTCAAACAGAAAAATACACATATCTCAAAAGATACATCAGCATTTTTGCCCAAAAATCATATGAAGGATGATATATCCATATTAGATATGTATGTGTGAAGTTTCAAGGGATTTGGTGGTAAAACTAAAATTATCACTGAAGGTGATTAATACCCCCGCCCTAGTGTTGCTTAATAGTATGTGATGTCGTGAGGGCAATGACGTTAATGCCAAGTTTGTGCACTTGTCGAACTGGAAACAGAATAATTTTAGTTTACTGTACAATTACAGAGTTGACACTGAGTATAAAACTTACAGCAAATGGAAACATGCTTTCCCCCAGCATCACTACACTTAAAGACCATCATACACACCAAATTGACCTTCATAGCTTGAATGGTTTATTTGATACAAAAATGAGTGGTTACCATGGCAACACATTTTCCTTCAAGTAACACATTGGTGTCTTGCAAAACTACACTTCTAGATCATGATACATACTAAATTTGACTTTAATTGCTTGAATGATGGAAAAGTTATTCGATCTGCAAGGTTTTGGTAAATTTGTGGTTACCATGGTAACAGTTTGTGTGACAAACACAAAAATTGTGTGTTCCACATCTATACCTCAGGGCCATAATGCCTATCAAATTTGGTTTCAATTGCTTGAAAACTGTGGAAGAACTTCACTCCACAGGATTAAAAAAAAAAGACATGCGGTTACCATGGCATCGCATTGTCCGATACAAATACAAAGGCCATTTTGCAAAACTACACTTAAAGAGCATCATACACACCAAATTTCACCTTCAGATTAAATGGTTCAATTTGATACAAAAATGAGTGGTTACCATGGCAACACTTTTTCTTATATTAACACATTGGTGTCTTGCATTTAACTACACCTCCAGATCATCATACATACTACATTAAATTGACCTTAATTGCTTGAATGATGTGGAAGTTATTCAAGCCACAAGGTTTTGGTAAAATTATGGTTACCATGGCAACACTTTGTCCGACAAACACAAAAATTATGGGTTCCACATCTATGCCTCAAGGCCATAATGCCTACCAAATTTGATTTCAATTGCTTCAAAACTGTGGAAGTTGTTCACTCCACAAGATTTCAAAGAAAACATGCGGTTACCATGGCAATGCTTTGTCAAGTACAAACACAAAGAGTGTCTTGCATAACTACACCTATATATCATCATAGACACCAATTTTGAAATTGATTGCTTAAATACTATGGAAGTTATTCAATCCACAAGGTTTTGGTAAAATTATGGTTACCATGGCAAGGCATTGTCCAACAAACACAAAAAACATGTCTTGCACATGTATCTATACCTCAATATCATCATTTACCCTAAGTTTCATTTAAATTGCTTCAAAACTGTAGGAGGAGTTCACGACGCAAGATTGTGCAACAGACCGACCGACCGCCCGCCCGCCCGCCCGACCGCCCACCCGCCCAACCAACATCACGGTGATTCCTATACACTGTACCCCCTTCACACTATGTGTGGCGGGGGTATAATAAGGGAGATATGAGGAGGTGAACTTTCAAGATTTTTTGTCCTTCCCTCTGCACAGTGCTTCGATGACCGTTACGAATTCAAAAACTTTGGCCTCTTCTCAGTGAGTTAATTGCACCGTATCGCTGGGCCTTATCTGAGTTTCCAAAGTTGGGTAAAAGCTGAATATCTATCACTTATTTTCTAATGCTTCCTACATACAAAGTATTTCAGAATGACTTCACAGGACTGTTGTGTGTATGTACCTATCATACTACTGACCGCTGCACTATCATGTATGTGCAGTATTAGAACCGACTACTGACTGCTCAAGTACAGCACAGAGCATAATTCAAGCAATCAAATTATTCCATAATGTGTAAAAGTGTTCTAAAAATATCTCCTACCTGACTTTGGAGACTCAACTTAAGCAGACTTTTTTCTTGCGGGGGGTGCGAAATATTCAGGGCGAGTTTGTGCATGTTTAATAAAAAAATTTCATGTTGCAAAACAGCACTAGCATCCTAGGCATGGTAGCAGCACACAAGTAGGGCCTACATACTTTTATAGTTGAAACCGAGCACAAACCAAGCTCATGCAGCATACTACGTATGAGTGTGTGCAGGGCAGAGACTTGTCCACTGTAATATCACGTTTTGATGTTCTCAACAGCACATCCAAGCCTACAATATTACATGTACCTAGAGGCTAGCTTGTAGGATTCTTGGGTAGCAATTTAACAAGAGTGAATAGGCACTATCAGAGATTCTTATGCAACCATGCATGACATCCTGATCGACAGACCAATTTCCAATGTTTTTTCAGCGGCCCCAAAGTATTTAAAAAAAAAAGAAAAAAAAAAGATGTAGAAACTCAAAATAGATGCAACTGGTAATGTAAAAACAATATATCTGACATGACATGTATCATTGGCATTTTGAAAAATACACTGTAGTCAATATTAAAAAAGATATTGATGAGGTGCCAAAATTGATTGCCTGTGAGGACAAGAAACTATTTTCTTTTTTTACTTGGCCTAATAGTTTAGCATACAAGGTAAATACATCTTCATCTCTGAAAATTTAGAATCTCACGCAACAGACATTCTTATGTACACTACTGAACTTCTCACACATTGAGATCTTTTTTACATTGATGAATTTTGCAAGAAGAGTATCATGAGTTTTTCTTTGTGAGCAAGCAGAGTTAAGATTTGCACTTCCAAATGTGGTGACAACACACTGCACTTGTAGATATGCATTTTTTTTTTTTGCAGGAAGACCATCTGAATAATATGCATGAAATAAAATCCTTTCTCTCAACTGCATATCACATTCACTAGAGCCAAAGATGATAATAATTCAGAGAATCGTTATTCAGTACCAGAGCCAAAATTTTGTCACGCTATCAATTAAACAACAGCAATGTCTCTTTCTCTTAGAGATTGAATAGGAATCAACCATCACTGTACACACTCTTACCTAGCTTCTCCAGGCTAGGTAGAGCAAAGCGTTGTTCAAAGTCTTCAGGCACAACCATATTGACCTTTTCAAAGATTGGGTCAGGCATAGGTCGTGGTGGCAGCCCGATGACATTCACTACTTCCATGAAGGCTGAGTAGGTAATGGGTGGAGAGCCACCATTCTTCTTGATGATTCTGGAAAAGGATGAACAAAAAGTTTTCAAAGATGCAAAGACTTCTCTCCTGTAAGAATCTGTCAGTTGTACATGTATGTGAGTATACACTTGTACTAATTCTGAAATGTAGAAAAAAATGTCTGGCAATATTGCAAACTTCTGGAGCTGTAATAAATGCAACAAATGAAATAAGAGGTTAAACGATTTAGAAATATGTGGCTATGTTGATGATTAATTTGCCTTAATTCCACAAATACCAAAATCATACTTGTATGTTGTGTATTCATGTGAACATACAGACATAGGTTGATTACAAATGTATGCGTATGTTTGTATGTTCAGGGTCCTGTTTCATAAAGATGTGCATAAACGTAAAGTTTTGCTTAAGCGCCTTGACTTCTGCAAAAAGTTGCACATAAAGTTACGCATAACTTGGGAAGTTTCATAAAAAAATCATGAACAAGTGCCAGAATTTGTGTATAACTTTATTCAAGGTCTTAATATACTGCACTAAAGACCAAATGTGTAAAAGTGCTTCACAGTAACAGCAATCTTAATGTAAACTTGCTGCAAGAGAGAGAGGAGGGCTGTACAGCCACACATGTGGCTGTAAACACTGCCAGTTTATACATGTTGTAGCTACTGTAACTTTACACTTTTTACATCTATACATGCTTGACTGATAAATTGTTATTCTCCAGTCAAAATACAAGTCACAGCATAAACACAGAATTAAATTCAAAAGAACTATATCAATACACTATAAAGTTTTTGGACATATAACATGATCAACAAAATACCGGTAACCCACAGTGACACTGCAAGATATTAGGGCATGGATCATTGTGCAATTGAGCAAAATTCCTTTTGAAGGCACTCCAGAAAAGTTTTAAATTCCAACAGTTAACTTTAAACATAAGCTGCTTTCAGACAATGGCAGTTTTGGTCGAAGTAACTTCGGAGGAAGGGTCAGAGGAAGCTTGGTTGGAGGAAGGTCGGAGGAAAGGTCAGAGTAGTGCCCGTCTGAACAAGGTTGTGGTAACTTCCTCCGGTCGGGGGAACTTACCACAACCTCTTCCTCCGACCAAGATACTCCCAAGTTTTTTTCAGGAGTATCTCGCTACTACGACTACCCGGTCAAAGTAAATTGCCCGTGCGGACAAGCTCTCAAAGTATCTTGCCCGTGCGGACAAGCTCTCAAAGTATCTATGATCTCATGAACCTTACGACCTAGGTAAAACTTCCGGGGTCAAATCGCAATATTGACATTTTGCGAGTACACATGCATGTGCAGTACTATTCTAACCTACCTGATCGTGACGAAGAAGCTAGTGCTTAGAAATTCTCATCAAAAAGAATGGAGAAGACAAAGGGCGCTGGTAAAAAAACAATTATATGGTCGACATGCGCGCGCTACCGCTTCCGGAAGTTACACCGACCCTCCACAGTGATCACCGCGAAGGTCATGGTAAATTGGTCGGAGTTTCTACTCACAACCGTCGTGATAAGTATCAATTAGAATTTTAATTGCTGTGCCATAGAATTTTACTCTGACAAGAAATACGTCTGAACATGGCTATTTAAAGAACTGTGAGTGAATATTACAGCATCTTTCATTTAAATAATTAGGTGAAATTTATCCCAAATACATTTATATAAGGCATGGTTAAGGTTTAATGAATACATTGCATGTCACATTCTTTTCCCTTCTGTGTAAGTTTCAATTTAATTCCTACTGAAAAAAGGTATCAGTATGTTGTATAACAAAATGAAAAATTAGCAATATTTTAGTGTGGAAGTTAACCTGTTCCTTTTGCAATTCTCAGAAAACCATTAATGCCCCAAAACAAGGACATTTTGTCCATTGACAAAGAATGGAGACGTTGTTAATCCGCCTTTGTGAAAGTAGTCCATGTGCCATCAAACAATGCATATCGATCAGACGTGGGATATGAATAGAGTGTGCACTGGGCTTGCAAAGTCCGTTGCTATACAGTTGTACACTGTAAGGGCAAGTGAATGAGGTCAGTGATATTCAAAATCTATTGGGCTCAGTCTTGATTGCTACATGTATACAGCTGTACACACATATATTCATACAAGTTTTATGGCAAAGCAAGCATACCACTACATTAGAATTTGAGGTTAATTATGCAAAAATACATGCAATTCTGAGAGAGAAAAAGAACAGATATTGGTAGCAGAAACTCTAATCTTCTCAATACAAGTAATTTTTCTACTCAGTATTATCAAACAGAGTAGGACAATTACTTGTATCGAAAATAAACTACAACAACGTGAATTAACACTGAATGTAAGACACTCTTGTGTACATTTTAGGAACCTGGTATGCCCGGTTTCCATCTACAAGAACATACATGTGTATGAGTTGATGTCGAGGGAACCGGGTATATACTGTACCAGGTTCCAGTATTAAGGGGTGGATTAAGTTTGTATCTTGGGCCACATCACATACATACTGTATGCATTGTATGTGCTGCATGCAGACTGTGATCTCCATACTGTAAAAAGTACATATAAATTGTATGTGGCTTTAATATCTGAAAGCATGGGGCCTTCGGCACACTGACCAATTTTGAATTTTATTCAATCAGGTGTCTTGGTAACAAAGGCTGTAGAGCTGTTATACGTTCCTGAGAGACAGTTAAACTGAATTCATGTGTGTTTCTGACAAGTTTATGAATGAAAGTGAGTTGTATGACATCATGATTCTTATATACATTTGTGTATGAATATACTTCAGAATAAGCAGTATACATGTAGAGAGCTCTGTCTGAAGGTACCAAATAGAGATCAATAAAGAATATCTATGACAAGATGTGTATGATAAAGGTCATTTTGTCTGTCAGAGAGCATGGTTTCATATTTCCACTCACAATTTCAGCCCATTTTTCAACAGTGCATTCCTATTTCATACTGGTCAAAATTTCTCTTTCTGAACTCTCTATTGTGAATTTTTTGGGCTGTTATGAAAATTCACATTTACTGATAAGCTTAGGGTTTTGCCAGAGCAGGTGTCATATTTGACTGCAAGTGACACATGTACAGTATGCATTTATGTGCAAATGGATTGCAAAAATATCCTCGAAATATACTGTACAATGAGGAATATTCGCGTGCCTTATAATTTCACGAATTTCGCCAAGTTTGGTCACGAATGGACAGATTAGAATTTATGAGCCATAATCGAATCGTGCCGTAAAAACTTAACAATGGGCCCTAAAAGTTTGCTTACCCCTGTCTGTGACCTTTGACCTTGTGATGACCTGCAACTCCCCAAGGGACATCTACCACCCAAGTTTGGTCACAAACGGACATAGGGATCAAAATTTACGAGCCATGATCAAAATGAGCCGTAAAAACAGGAGACCTCCGGTTGATTTTTAGATTTTTACAATTGAACACCTATGAATTAGTTATAATGAGGACAGAGTTTCAGAATTTGTGATAATTGGGATGAAAAATAAGAACATTTTCAAAATTTAGAACAAACTGCATTGAACAAGGATGATGACATGGCAGAGTCACCATAAGAATGCATGAGTTGGGGCTCAAGGAAGCAGAACAAAAGAAGAAGGCATGCATAGATTATACACAGGTGAACTCGTAAGCAAGCGGTATTGTAATGAAATCACACTGCTACATTTCTGAAATATGTGAACCTCCTGTGTCGTCATCCTTGTTCAGTGTAATTTGTTTAAGGTTTTTCAAAGTATTGTTTCTCTGCTCAAGAACCACAATAAATTCCACAAATCTATACATGGAGTTGTCGATTTGTGTACTACATGATGTGAAATTAAGAAAATCGTCTGGAATGTCCCTTTAACATTGGGCCCTAAAAGTTTGTTGACCCCTGTGTGAGAGCTTTGACCTTGTGGTGACCTTGAACTCCCCAAGGAACATCTACCATCCAAGTTTGGTCACAAACAGAGATATGGATTAAAAGTTTTGAGCAACAATCAAAACGCGCCGTAAAAACTTAACATTGGGCCCTAAAAGTTTGTTGACCCCTGTCTGTGACCTTTGACCTTGTGGTGACCTTCAACTCCCCAAGGGACATCTACCATCCAAGTTTGGTCACAAACGGACATATACTGTATACGCCGAATATTTCGCGAGGTTTTTATTTTCACGAATTTCGCAAGTCAGGTGCTATTGGCGAAATTAAAGACACGCGAAAATATTCACTCTGATCCCGATGTGAATGTGACGTACAATGTATGTGTGTTCACTTCTCTGTTCAGTACATGACTCCACGATCGCGAATTTAACCACTCACGGAATCATCGGGAATTCCTGATTCACGAAAATTTAGACTCGCGAAATATATGGCGTATACAGTACATCAAAAGTTATGAGCCATAATCGAAACGCGCCGTAAAAACTTAAAATTGGGCCCTAAAGTTTATTGACCCCTGCCTGTGACCTTTGACGTGACCTTCACGTTTGGTAAAATGTGTAACCACTCTTCCCTCCAAGTTCGATTGAAATTGAAGCCTTCCGCAGAGTTATTCAAGTTTTTGTAGCGTTACAGACGGACCACGGACGCCGCAGGCGATCCCTTAGTCACACACTGCTCTTAAAAGGGGCATTCAAGACGATTTTCATACTCTAGTAACATTATATAGTACATAAATCAACAGCTCCATGTATAGACTTGTGGAATTTATTGTGGCCCTTGAGCAGAGAAAAAAATAATCTGAAAATCTTAAACAAACTACACTGAACAGTGTTGATGACATAGGAGCCTCTTATATGTAGCAGTGTACAGGGGCGGATCTAGCTTTTTATAAAGGGGGGGGGGGGGGGTTGGGGGCAGTATGCGAGGGATTGTAGCGACCGAGCCTGAGCGAGCAGAGCGACCGAGGGGGGGGGGGGGGAGGGTGTGGGAGGGGGGTGTCCCCCTCCCACAGTAGGGAGAATTTTTGAAAATCTGTGTGTGAAAATGGCGTTTTCTTGCATCTAAAACACCACTATTTTTGGTAGAGAAGTCATTGCCCCCAAAAAAGATAAGATTAAAATAAAAATGGTCCCCAGATTTTTTTTTTTTTTTTTTTTTGGGGGGGGGGGGGTTGCAACATCCCCAAACCCCCTCTAGATCCGCTTCTGGTGTAATTCATTACAATACTGCTTGCTTGACAAGTTCACCTGTGTAGAATCTATGCATGTCTTCTTCTTTTGTTCTGCTTCCTTGAGCCCCAACTCATGCATTCTTATGGGGAGGCTGCCATGTCACCATCCTTGTTCATTGCAATTTGTTATATATTTTGAACACATTATTCCTCATCCCAGTCACCACAACTTCTGAAACTCTGTTCTCAGTATAACTTATTTACAGTTGTTCAAATGTAAAAGTCTGAAAATCCTCTGGAGGTTTCCATTGAAGAGTTCACAGTCATGACCTTATTTCCTAAATATATTTGCTTCAATATGACTTAAACAAAATGTAAATAAATGCAAGAAACTGTCAAAAATGAGTAACTAACAAATGCATGAAAGTATGTTCTTTATTGTACAACTCACATCTCAGGATTCCATAGTGTGTGTGATATTCGCTCAATCCATTCCACGCCCATCTCCTCACAGAGTGCTCGCACCCGGTTGTCTCGTTCTGCCCAAATGGGCTCGGGGTCATTTTCAAAAGTTAGGTACTTGATACCCCATTCCTATTATAAATGAAAATGAAATCCAGAGTGACCATTAGAAAATGACAATGCAAACATGTATGTACGTGTATGTCAAACATTACGTACATGTAATATTCCCTTGAACTGGACAAATGATATTCAGTTCTCCTATGCACAATTACAGTTGAAATAATCACACTATTTCAACAGAGTACAGTTTATCGAAGAGGATCTGTGAGTTCTAAATATGTGACCGTGCATCACAAAACATACAAAAAGTCGCACCCCTTGATTTTACGAGAGGACTCAAAAAAGGTCAAATGGTTCAAACAAGTCAATCTTGAGTTTTTCATATTTTCTGAAAGAGCTATCCTTCTTCTACATTATTCTTCAGTTTGGGATCTTAACATCAATGGAAAAGTGGGTTTTTAGCAGTTTTTCTACAACCCATTTTTTGGGGAGAGTAGAATGATGAAGTATGTCTTAGAGGCCGCTTTTCATTTCTTGAATTCCTTTGCACACTCTTACTTTCAACTCTAATAACTTTTGGAAGGATGACACCACTGCTTTGAAAGTTAGCATTAATCATGGGCAGAATGTGTTAATAGAACATGCTCAATTTCAGCTTAATCTGATAATCCAATCATTGTTGTTGCTCCAGTGGTTTACATCCTGTGTTTCGTCCCTTTCATAGCACAGCTGACACGGCTTGGTAATGATTAAGCACTTGAATAGACATTGTACATTGTACTTCAGAGCCTCTTTACATAGTTCACACTTTTCCAGAGTGTGTACTTTCTTTCCATTATTTAGGTAGGTCAGGGGAGTTCATTTGAATTGAGTTACACATCATTTTACAGTTTAGAGTCTGCTCTTCCAGTATCTGCCCTTAACTAAAAATCCATATCTCGCAAATTTTTGTTGGTTTTGTGATGCAGTGTTTATATAATGTCTGAATATCTTGGTTCCCCTTTAACCAAAATAAAAAAAAAAAAAAAGGAAAAAAAAGATAAACAATCTTAATCTTCTGATCGTGATGGCAGACAGAAGGTTGCATGATAACTAGTGTATAGTTATTTGTTCAAGCTTTAACAGTAATTGTGTGTGCCTCTGTTTTTATTAGATATGAATTCATACATATTATCATTGTAAAGCATGACAAGATTATGATGCACTACAGCACATCTGTACAAATGTAAGGGTATCATTTTATTTCTGCCTTGCTAGTTTGCCTACATATAATTTTGTGTGTTTTCTTAAACACTTTTTATCTTTACAAAGCAAAGTGGCAAACTTACAACAAATAACTCTCGAAAGATGTCACAAGGGTCTCCTTTGAACACAAACAGCCTTCCTCCATGATTTTTGAACTGTTGGTCGAGATCTTCTAAGCTGTCATGCAGAAATCTCCAGCGGTTGAAACCTGATGTCTTGGTGCCTACAATAGAATATATTGTAAACAAAGTTGTAAATGATGCCATGTTCAATAATATGGCATGACAAAAAAGTTGGCATTGACTGTTACCAATTTAGACTATAGCAGTCAAAACACAAGCAATATAAGCAGTGAGTTGTTTAACATAGCTCAAAATTAAAGAAAAGATATTCAATAACAGCTTTTTTATATTGGTGAATCTTAAGAGTACATAGCCTTTAGTATACTATGACACTACATGTACGCCTTTTTTTTTGGGGGGGGGGGGGGAGGCAGTTGTCTGATCTACTGAGTTTAGAGATCTACAGTGTAAAAGGTTTAGTTTTTCATGGCAAACACTTATCACACACAATTTGGTTTCCCCTTGCCCACTCCTATACCGGGTGTCCCAAAAAAAGCGGAACGGTGGATTTTCAGTACCTTGCGGTCTAAAAGTTATATATCTTTTGACATCATTAGAAAGAACATCTCCCGCAGAAGACTATGATACCAAAATCATCAAATTTGGTTCAGTACTTTTTATTCTACGCCAATTTCTGAAAATGCAGTCATTGCCAAATTTCGCCGGATTTTTGCGACTTATGAGATAATAATTTGAGTGCACTACGCGATCCATACGGTGAATATTGTGTAAGCTCGGTGATCCGTGTCAACAAAAGATACAGCTTTCACATTGGAAAACCCGTGTGTGTGTGTGTGTGTGTGTGCGCGCTCCCAATATGAAAGCATTATCTTTTGTTGACATGGATCAATTGACGAGCTTACACAATTCACCGTATGGAACGCGTGTCGCACCCAAATTATCATCTCATAAGTCGCAAAAAAATGAAAATGACTGCATTTACAGAAATTGGCGTAGAATAAAAAGTGCTGAACCAAATTTAATGATTTTGGTATCATGGTCTTCTGCGGAAGATGCTCTTTCTAATAATGTCAAAAAATATATCACTTTTAGAATGCAAGGTACTGAAAATCCACCGTTCCGCTTTTTTTGGGACACCCCGTATAGATCTGCCATTGAACAAACATGCACCTACAGTCATCAATCTAAGTCATAGCAGTACACTGTAAAGTTGATCACTTCTGGTTCTAGAAAAGAAGACTGCTCAAGAGTCCCTGATCTGGGGTTTTGTCCCACTCCCTTCCCCTTTCGCTCAGGTGCATTAATATTCCCTTTGTACAACAGACAAGTAGCATAGATTTAACAATTTGCTTGACTTAGAAAATTACAGTGTGTATAAAACCACAATACTTGTTCAGCTGAATCTCCTCTCACAATCTTGGAAAGTCCCAATACTTTCAATTACACACTATAGTATTATCTGCAGAATTCTGCACAACATGTGGGCAATAAGCAGTGAGCTATTTTTGTACATACAGTATATTGGGCTGTATGCATAAAAACTAGCAATTGCTTGTGCTAGGCTTTTGCTTGAATCTGTATGCATAAAATCAAGCAATTGCTTGTGAGCAAAAGCTGAATTTGCTAGCAGGCACAAGCAATTGCCTGCTGCCCGCAAGCAATGGCTTAGAGACCAAATGTTTACTTAAAAATGTCTGCATAAAACAAACCTCTTGCTCATTCTTGCTAGCAATTACGATTTTCCAAGCTCTGTAAAATGAGCTTGAGCTTTGGCTTAACTGGAGCGTTCTCTTTTATGCATCATTTTCATATCCATATTACGTATAAAGACCAAAGTTCTGCAGGAGTGGTAGGGTATGATTGCACAAGCAACAGCTCATGTATACAGATTTTATAAGCAATTGCTTGAGCTAGACCTTTTGCTTGTACTTCAAGCAATTGCTAACATTTGCATGTATACATATGGCCCATTGTATCGATATATTATCTCAATCTGTCCTAAGATCTTCATGGGATGTCTACATTGTATATAAGATCCTGTCTCCATGAATTCTTGTGTCAAAGAAGGTGAGAAAGTTCAGTGATCGGATCTCGACTTCTTGAAACCAAGAAGAAGAGAAGGCAAGTTGCGAGATCTTGTCTTTTGACTTCCTGGGTCCAAAAAAAGGGAGATGGTGCGATGTAAGATCTCATTCTCTCAACATCTCATTTTGCCTTCTTGCCTTTACAGACAAACGGAAATAAGATGACAAGATCCAAGTTCGCGAAAGTAAGGAGACAAGATCTTGTATACCTCACCTTCTTAGACATAAAAGGTTGAAACAAGGTAAATGCCAAAATGTGTCTCACCCATTCGCGTAGAAGAAATTAATGTTTTTCTAACTCAAGGAAGTTCATTGACCCCGCCTATGACCTTTGACCTTGTGGTGACTTTCAACTCCCCAAGGGACATTTACCAGCTGGACAACGGATGGACGACAGATGGACGGACAACGGACGGACGGACGCGTAGGCGATCCCTTAGTCTCCCCTCACCTCCAGTGGGCTCGCAAAAATGATAACTCATATCTCCCTTTTTGCCTTCTTGGACCTGAGAAGTTGCGATCTCGGATCTTGCCTTTCTGGACTCTAACAGCTCGAGTTGTATTTATAACCTTCTGCATGTTGAAGCCCCAAGTCAGAACACAAAGAGTGACTTTGATATACTGAGCTGATATGGATCAATGCCTTTACATGAAGCTAATACAGTTGTACAAGCACATTTGTAAAACCCAGACTGTACCTGCCACTTCTCCATCAAAAATGAAGACGGGATAAAACTCGCTCCCTAATGTCATTCCCTCCAACAGGGCTGGGTTGTCATGGAGACGCAGACCAAGACGAAACCAATGAATAGTAGCTCCACCAGGCATTTTGTCTTCTGCACTTGTAAAATTGATTGGGAATAAACCTGGGATGGAAAAAAAAACGTAAAGGAAAACAAATATATCATGTGTTGTGTAGTCACCAGTCTTTGGGTCTTGAGGGAATGAAATATAGCTCACTATTAATCATCACTACAAACAAGAAAACAATTATCATCATGGTAATAGTTTTCCGAATCACTATCATCATTGTCATGAGTTATTGTACAATTGTAAATGACAACTAACAACATTATCATCATTACTTTTAAATTGACCATAAAAGTGAAAGAATATGACTGATTATCTTGAAAACTGCTGCAATGAGACTGCATGAAGAAATTGGCAGTCAGCTGCACAAATTACTTTTATTTCTTTCTTTTTATTTCTTGCAGCCCCAAATACAGTCAAACCTGTCTATAGCGGCCACCCAAGGGAAACAACAAAAGTGGCCGCTATAGACAGGTTGGTGGCCATTTTGAATTTCAATACTTGCCTTTCATAATAAAATGCATCAGAAAATATGGCATGTTATTCAAAAAAACCACAACAACCAGCAAATAAGTTTGCATGTTCAGCTATTATGGGGATTTTTGTAGTACAATTCACTTCATTTTATTTTTTTTTTTCTTTGCCTCTTCTGTTCTTTTGATTTAAAAAACATAAACTTTCAGGCCTGAGACCAGAACTGCATGCTCTGGTTAGTACCGGATTGCATGAACTGGGCTCAAGAGTGCCGAGTTCGATGGAGATTCATGATCATGTGTGAAGCTTATGTAAACAACAAGCAACACCCAGACAAGTATCAATATTGTCCTAACTCAAAGGGATTTAAACACTAACTAGCCAGCATTTTAGTAAAATTCTATGATGTTATTAGGAGTTGTCTAATTTGCCTTTGTAGCATCTATTCAGGGCAGCATTACTGAATCCCATATCTAATCAAGGGTCTACACTAGTCAAGATAGTGGTAAGATGGCTTTTCATGGCAAAGAGCTGCATTAATTTTGTCAATCGTGTCTGTGTGATTGTGACTGAGCTAGGAATTGATAGAATTCATGCAATGAACATAAAGGCATCGTATTCACGGTTGATACAACAGTTCAGCTAAATTTTTTGTGGCCGCTATACGCAGGTAGATATTCACCATGGGATACAAAATGAGTGAACTCTGGCCATGTTAGGCAGGTGGCCGCTATATAAAGGGTCTATAATACAGCAAGTTTATTCCGGGGATTTTTCAGTACGGGTAGCCGCTATAAGCAGGTGGTCGCTATAGAGAGGTGGCCGCTAAGACAGGTTTGACTGTATATGTACCTGAAGTTCTAGTAATGGCTCCTCAGCTTTGATCCTTCATTACATCACTCAGATTGCCCCATGCCAAAGCAGACCAGTACATTTTTCTTGTTTTATAGGTCACATGCATGCTGTTCAAGGCTGCAGCATGTTTACCATTCTGAGTGAGTGTGTAATAAAGAGACATTTAATGGTATTTTGGAGTACATAAAAGCCGGGTTCACACGTACACCAATTAGCGGGATACAAATCTCGAGATTTGCATCGCGATCGTCATCCCGAGTTTTTTGCACGTGTGGACAGAAAAAACCCGAAAATTAGCGGGATAAGCATCGCGATGCTAATCCCAAGAAATCTTGCGCTGGTTCGTCAATTAGCGGGATAATTGGCCCCGCGCTGGTACGTGTGAACGGTCGGGATTACAATCTCGAGTTTTTACATCTCATCATGCAATGCGCACATCACAACAGCGAGGCCTCTGCGAAGAGGTCCTTCACCTCTTTGGAGCACAACAACAACAGCGCGCAAACCACACCACTGACGCGTAAAAGACAATAGACAAAGGTAAGTGCGCGCAAGCAGTGATAGAGAAGGGCGCTGTGTGACCCAGTTTGCAGGCTTTGTTGTTGTCTCTATCGGCAATTAGCGGGATAATTCGGTACGTGTGGACGCTCGCCAAATTAGCGGGATACCGATCGCGATCGCCATCCCGCTAATTTGGTACGTGTGGACGCTCGCCAAAAAACTCGGGATGAGCATCGCGATCGTCATCCCGCTAATTTGTACGTGTGAACCAGGCTAAAGTGTGCACATTGTACATACAATGTACATACAAGTACAGTGTATCTACTCCAAAATTTAAGTGAAAACTGTCAACATTTATGTTGTGAACATGTATAATTTCTTCAACATGCACAGCATGCAGTGTTTTTAATTTTTCCCCTCCCAAACTCAAATGTTTTCTAATAAGGGCTGATCACAAAAAAAAGAATAAATATGAGGGAATAGAATAAGTTTTTAACAAGTGAATATTCCAGAATTTTTCTTTCTACTGAAAACTCAGAAATTTTCACAAGCAGATCCAGGGACATGTGATGGGGTGGGGTGGGGGCGGGGGGGGGGGGGGGGAGGGGAATGGAGGGAACCAAATTGGGCCTAATTTTCACATCAATGGGCAATTTTGTCATAAAATTTGGCAGTCATCATTACCAAGATGACAAGATACCGTTATAAAAATTAGACACCATGCCCCAATCTCCCTTGGGACTTTCAGAGGACCTAAGAATCTCCAAATTAGAGAATCCTGAAAAAAAAACCATTAAAAAGCCTTCTTCTTTCGAACCTGAGGTACAGTGTACTCTGAGTAAATACAGCAACTTTATAGTCAATGGTAGATCAAGGGTTGGCTACATTTTAGAAAAGCATGGTGCCCATTCAAACACATTGAGATTCTATCAATGGTTTGGTGAAAATCCATTACAGTATGTTGTTTGCAGCAAAAAGATAAAAAATGTACAATTTAGGTCCGTATTTGGATCCCTCCCCAGCCATGGATCTGCAATGAACAAACTTGGAACTAAAGTCATCAATGTACAAACTCACAGTATCAACTTTGCTTCATCACTTCTGGTTCTAGAGAAGATTTGTAAATATTCCTTAATGGTGGAGGGGGATGGTATTTGTAATTTTTGTACACAATCAATGCAAAATTGTGAGGGTATGACATGATTAGCTCACTCATTTTTTAATGAGTAATTATTGAGTAATAATTATTTTTTTTTGGAGAAATTATCAAAACTTCAATGTTTCATACATTGCAACTTCCTTATTTTTCATCCGATTTCGGTCAATTTCTTACCATTGAACTTGTAAATTTTTCTTCTTTTTCATCAGACTAACTTATACTTGGACTGGATTTCCTCTTTAACTTTATACATGTGTACATGTACAACGCGTGTAGCTCAATCACTTCTGGTTCTAGAGAAAATCTTTAAAGATTCCGTACTGGGGAGTGTGTTGGGCCCCCCTTGGGCCCCCCTTGGGACTCCCAAGTGGGGCATGGTGCCCATTTGAAGGAATTGAGATTCTATCCAACTAAGGGTGTGTTTATGCTCAATTTGCGAAGGCAGAATCTGCGTTTTGAAACGCTGATTCAAAACGCCGTTCACGGGAGCACTGTTTATGCTCACTTTCTTCGAGCCTTGGAAAGAGCGTTTGCGATTGCTTCGCTGACCTCAGCAGAGGCAGGTCAAATTGGGGCACGCGCTGCGATCGGTGGCCTGGCCTGGGAGAGCAGCTGGGAAAGACATGCGTATGCACAGTACATGGGAAAACTGCACAGGCCAGGGTAGCTGGCTGGCCGGTCGTGCGCTTTTTCATGTGAACCGGAAAGGCGTTTGGATGACGTCACTCTAAACGTGTTTAGAATTGCTGTTGCGTTTATGCTTCCCCGTCAAAAGTGATTAGTCAGAAATGCCGATCGTAAACGCACCTTTTTGTGCGTTTTGGATTGGCGTTTTGAATCAGCGTTTCTATCGAAGTGAGCATGAACGCAACAGCGTTTTGCACTAATCACGTTTCAAAACGCTGATTCTGGCCCGAAAAGGGGAAGCATAAACACGGCCTTAGGATGCTACATTTGTACCTGCTAAGTTTAGTGAGAATTCATCATGGGGTATCCAAGAAGAAGATGAAAATGTACAATTTAGGCCCCAGGAGCTAAAAACACTACGCTCATTACCTTCACATCAATTTCAAGACAATGACCATTCTTTTCTTTTCTTTTTTTGTTTTGTTTAAAGGCTAAGGACTGGATCATTTCTTGTTCTAGTCGCAACTCACTTATAATTCAATCCCTCATTAAGAGCTTTTGCAATACTCAAAATGTAAAATTATGTCAAGTCATTGTTTTAGTTACCAGTTGAGTACTGCAAAATTTTCACAAATTTTAGAACATACAAGTAATGGTTACATGTACAAGTTGCTTCTAGTTCCAAAAAGGTAAACTATTTGTTTGAAATGAGAAATTTTGACCATCAACATAATGCATTGATTGTCAAAATACAGAACTAGGGAGTGCATTTCAGCATTAATACAAGTACTCTTTGTTTTTCAGTGAGTAACCTGAAAGCAAGTACCCTCCCACATGACCCTCATTTCAGAAACAGGGGCACAGGATTTCTTTTGAACACGCTGCATACTGTTATGCATGTACATGTATAAATACTGTATCTTCAGAATACACATGTTCTACACAAAACTGACTGTACAATGTAGATTGCCTCATGCAACACAATAAGCTGAAAGAATAAATGTTAATAACCCTTTATATACATGTATTTTTATGTTTTTAATTTATTTCATTTTTCATCTTTTATTCTTTTACTATTATAATTTTTGTTTTTACCAGGGGGAGATCATAAAATGTATACAGTAAGATGTCTACTCCCTCTAACTGTATGAACATTACATGTAGATACACATATTTGCTTGACATCAACAAGCACAAGGTTTGCAAATCTCACAACACAAACTTGCATCACACCACACCAAACATAAAATACAATTCTCTAATATGGGCTTTTTGTTTTACAAGTTTTTTCTTTTGTAGGTGTATGTACATGTACATGGGCATTTCCGTGAGTTGTGCGACATGACCACCAAAATTTTACCCGCATATTTCAGGACAACTGATAATCTTACTTTGTTAGCCATAGTTTGAAGTGTGTGAAACCAACTTTACCTTTAAGAAAAGTTCCCTTTTGTGCATTTTTATACCTTTTGAAGCCAGAAAGCATTTTTTGACCTAAAAATCCCTAAAAATGCAATTTTGTTGCTCTTTGTGATTATTTTTGATATTTGAGGCTCAAATCAAACTTTGTTTGGTTTTACAAATCAAAAATATATTAATCTAGCAGAAAATAAAGTGGAGACCTCGATATAAGATATGTACTTCGGACACCAGCGTGCTCTTACATTGTATATGGTCAGTTTTACAGTAAAGGGTGTAACTTTGATGTGGCAAGGGTCAAAAATTAAAGTTGTATTTCCATTTTTATTTTTGCCTTTATTTTATATAGGAATGTCTATATTTTCAATATTTTGTCATTCCAGAGCTTAATTCTTAGTCTAAATATGAAAAATGAAGTGACTATTATGGAATTTTAGATAAATTTAGGTAAAAACAACAAGAATGTTTTGGTCACCCACAGCAACCAAATGAAGATAAATGGTGGATGTAATGCAACTTTTCATTTGCTGTGAACATATATTTGAAATATCAAAACACTTTTCCCCCAACAGATATTCGCTCTTGCAATTATTTGGATGTGAACTTCAAATTCCAAGGTAAAAATGGTACCTGACAAACTATTTTTAAGTTAAAAGAATGTTCTAGAAGCAAGAGCCACTCTAAACATAGCCCTAAATTATCTTTTGGTAACAAACATTTATCAACCCAAATCCCAAAGAAATTTGATTATTTTTGACAAAGTTGAAATTTTCAGACTTGTGAGTTTCGGAGGCTTCAGTTAACAAACTAGTGTGTTTCGGAGGCTTCAAAACTGCTAACACAAAGTTCTAGTCCTGTATTCACTTAAAATAATAAAACTACAGTAAGCAATTATCACTACATGCTAGAATAACAACAGGGCATCAATAAAATGTGAATAACAGTATACAGATGTACATTTTATGGCAGTGCATAATGTTTACCCTTCATACAAATTGCACTTATTATTATAAGGAAATTGGCTTCCACAAAAGTGAATAACAAACTGTGTACACTTTGAGCAATGCTCAGTTCGAATTTATGATATTACATGAGGCAATATGATTCTAAAGGAAACTGCAACAGTAGCAATAAAAGTAAACTGATTAGGAACATTTTCTTTCTTTCTTTCTTTCTTTTTTTTGCGGCTTAAAGTTAGCAGCAACGCATGTTTCAGAGGCTTCATCATGACTGTTAACATGCAAAAATGGTCCATTTTAAGGTGATATGAAGTACATTAATGCAGCTGATTGTTTCCAAATAACTAACAATGTTGTAACATGTAAAATAGTATTTATTTGTATGCAGAAAAAAGACTTTCCAACATATATGTTAAGAGACAAAGAAAAATATTTTAAATCTTTATGCTCAGTTGTACACATACACTGTATTTGCATATCCATGACTTTGGCATTGCAGAACATGATTAGGCTACACACATGTACAGCTGTAATTTTATGCATTTGTCAAACTTTTCATCATAATGCAGTAAGAATTACTTTCAGTGAGTAAGAACTGTAGCTATAGACTTAATGCAAAGATTATGTTTGCTTGCTTTATAAGTGCAGTTTGTGGGATGTATATTGACATAAACCACCCATCATAATGATTGTTTTATATACATGTGAAATCAATTTCAACTGTTGATGAGAAAGGGATAGAAAATAGACTATGTGATGGCATGATGGTTAGATTACAACATAGCATTGTAAAATATAGAAAGGGGAAAAAAGGCTTATAAACATTCTTTTGCATAGTGTATATGGACCATGCCTGATATCCCCAACTATAGCTATCAAATGCAGTGATCATGGTCATAGAACAGCAATCTTAAACACCGATCAGCCATTCCATGTAAGGGTCATCATCAAACTGTCATCATCAAAATGGAGTTGGAATTATAATCAATATATTGGTGATATTATCATGGAGCTCAATAGAAATTGAAATGGTCAAGATCCCATTCATCTTTTTGAATCGCCTGTTGAAAAGAAATGTACCCCTACCCTACCCATGACTGTGTATGAATTTGAATTAAAAAAAAATGTTGACCAAGTGTATAGTTCCCTATAATATATGATAGTTAGAATTTTACTTTCTTTTTCTGTGGTACACAAGTCACCCCTATTTCATATCATTTTATTTTTATTTTTTTTATTCTTCAAGGCTTCTTTTATTATAGTTATTTTATAAAATACCAGTTTGTGTGACTCCTGTGACAGCTAGGAGGCCTGCTTTTGAAGGTACGCATTGAGAAATTGCTAACAGAACTTTTACTGTTTCTAAAAATGACAACCTTTTTAGCAAAAAATTAAAAAGCAGCAAATGTGTTTAGATATTTAAGTTTGTTAGAAACCCACAAGTTTGTTTCAAATAGTATATAAACCCACAGACTACAGTTTTAACCCTTTGAATTTCAAAATAGTTAGGGGCTTGCAACTTTTTCCAGAAAAGCCAGGACTAAACAGATTATAAAGATTTCAATCATTTCAATATTGTTCTTCATGAACATAACTTCTCCAGTCACCCACCCATGTAAGCTACATGTACCCCATGGCAACAGGCTATTTATAAGTAGAGGTCTATATGTCATTTATAAACAATCCTATCCCAACCATTACTGTCCATTTACTGCACTGAGAACTACAATGGTTGTACATCCGCAAACATGTCATAGAGTCTCACACATGTATGCGAAGAGATGTTTCGTAACACAAGTTACATTTTGTTTAATCAAAAATAGTCAAGTGGTCACTGCCAGCATGATAAAGTATGGAAAATAGGGTATAGTATCAAGATTTTGTTGCACCTAGCATGCATCAAATCTGACATACAGATTGACATGAAAACCTGTCTGAATGAAGTAATCAAGTGTCAAAATTCCAAAACAGTACCCTGTGATCCAAGTCACACCACAGAAATGATAATCTGCAAGATGTTAGCTATTTTCAAATCCAATCACAAATTTATTGATTAATTACTTTCCTCCAAATAAGTATTGGAAATGAAAGCCAAAGAACTTGTTAAGAAATGGAAAGCTGAAAAAGTCAAGATTTTAGTATGGCAAAAAACAAATGCCATGTGAGTAACAATGGAATGGATTTGTCAATGGGTTATATCAAAATGGACATGTAAAAGATTGTGTTTCGAAACTATTACACTCAGATGATAGTGAGTCGAAAGTGTAAAAATCCAAAAAGTATTTCCCACCATTTGCTCTTGATCATGCATAAAAGATACAACCTTAAATTCAAAAGTAATATATTTCTTAGTTAAAGTCCTTGAATCTTCAGGACTGGAATAGTGTTCAGTTCTTCAAAAAATAGTGTATTTAACACTAAATAATCAAGTAATTGTTTGGTCTTCATTAACAAAGTCTAACCAGTCAAAAGAGTAATGCAAATATGGTCACAACACTTCAACTTCTCTCAAGAGTAAAAATGAGTCATCCAACTTAAGAACATTGATGTATCCACAACTACTTGCTTTGTTGCACTACTGTTGCATGATGTGGGCATGCACGCAAGCTGGAAGTCACTTTCATTACTCACAATATCTAGCCTGTTCCATTGTTTCAAAAGGAAACCTACAAAATACATGCTTTTCATACATTTAAACAACTATCTACACCTTGCTTGAGGAATCATTAAGTCTCATTCAGTCCAAACAGTTATTTGATAGACTTAGAATTACACAATTGTACTCAAAACATTCCATTTACATGCTGTTAACATAAAATGAAGCCTCCGAAACATCTGGAAAATTAATTTGGTATACCGTATGTTTTTATGAAAATCATGTATGTTATGTAGAAAGTGATTGGTAAATTGTGTCTTCTTTGGTTGATATACACTGTTTAAAAATATTTGTGGGGCAACATCCTCATCTGCTAATATCTTATTGCTGAGTGAAAAGGTGAGTTATGTGTGACACGTCTGCACTATTTAAGAAAAATAGGTAAATCGTATAGTAAATCTATATTGGTGAGTAAACAAAGCAGCCAGAAAACTGAATGTGATTAAATATCTTTAGATATGTCATAAGCGATCATTGGGTGGGTGAACAATAAATCTAATTTGATTTTGTCCTGAGAAAATCACAAAAATGCAGTGTTAACATCCTTTTGAAGCCTCCGAAACCACTTTTTCTCTATAAAGTGTATTAGCTCAAAAAATTATTGCAGTATCATAATGTTTTTATTATTTTTGTTGTCTGTCCATGTCTGTTGATGATTTCATGGCATAATTTGGGGCAGACACTCAAAGAATTTATCAGAAATGTCAAATTAGATGATTTTGCTGTTTCGGAGGCTTCAATGCGTCTCGGAGGCTTCACGTGTTAACGGAAAATTTGTATTGTCTCCTATTTTCAGAGAGTTTGGCGGATCTTAACTATTTTTGGTCTATTAGGTTAGGGCCCCATATCATACATTTTGACATATAGATTAGGTTGCTTCTCTTATCTATATTCATATTATTTGACTAAACACTTTGTTTCGGAGGCTTCAAAACTGCTAACGGAAATTTCACTTGATGGAATAAAATTATCACAAAATTTCAAATAGCCCTAGAATCAAGTAAACTTTGATGTAAGTCTAAAGTTTAGCTGTACCTTACTATTTTCAGCATAAAAGAAAGTAACCAAAACACATCCACTGATCACTACTGTCCATCAAAGTTTGTAAACAATTGTTAACGGAAAATGAAGCCTCCGAAACCTCAAATTTGAAGTCATAGTATTCTAAAATAAAGGGCCAGATACAAACCAAACTAATTTGGTCATTTCAATTGACCATACAACTATGCTTTTAACATAAAAAATTAGATCTCTGCAGTTGCTGTAGAAAATTATTAACATTTCAAAAATGTTATATAAATTTCAATGCAACAAAATAGTCATTTTTAGGGTACATATGTGACTGTCAAAACAAAACGCATCAATACCTGGACCTGATTATGCTACCCAAGGTGGCTACTCATAAGGTGACTCACATGGGAAAAAATCTTTGAGATCTGTAAATCTATGTGTTCAGGGTGGGCGAAAAGGCTAAAAATTGAAAGTTACACCCTTTACCGTAAAACTGACCATATAGCTGGAGAAGCTGCTGTAACGTGAGTTACCGAAACATGAACTTTTTAACCTAGCAATTTTACTATGTCCAACTGAGACATGGTATTTTGGATTATCAAATAACTATGCAGCACACATCCAAGAAATATGATGGGACTTATAGTCTTTGCTTCAAATTCTCATAACAGAGGTCTTAAAATTGTAACGTGAGTTACCATGTAACATGAGTTACCACAATGTAACGTGAGTTACCGACATGATTTTTCTTTAATACCAAGAAATGATATGAAGGTTGTGATTGTAAGTAACCAATGAGTACATGATTACTGAACTCTTGTATTTTAAGATTCTATTTCCAGTAGATTGTTATTCTTTTGGTCTCTCTCTATCACCAAACCAACTGGTCTACATGTACAAATGTATTAATTACACATGTTCATCACATGTTAACTTTTGAAAGAAACTGTTCCATATTTACTATCTAATGTTACAGTGCATGTATACTGATCTGTTACAAAAGTTGTTAAAAGACATTTCTCCTAAAGCTGCATGGACCTTGTTCCAGCAAATTATCAAAATTTTGTGATAACTATTAATAGCCTCCTGATTGGGATAATCACTGCATGATTACTCTTGAAAAGTTCTTGTTTTTGTAATTCAAGTGATTACTATTTGACATTTCATAGTTTATACCTACCTGTATAGACCAAAGCCATTGTTTATGAGGCTGAAACATTTACATGTATGAACAGAATTTTAAGATTGGAGCTCGCTTCCTGCTGTTTTTTCTGAGATATTTGAGAACTGAACATTGTGAATTTGACACGCTTATGTGTTTCATACTATTCTACTCTGAGGTTTTAGCTATATTGTTGCAAAATCCTACAATGAAACTTTTCCATGTTTACTATAATTTACTTATATGCTGATCTATTACCAAAAACTTGTTGAATGTGAACCTCATTATCAGACATTTTCTTTAAGAGCTGGACAGTCATGTACCTTAAAGCAAACTATCAACATTTTGTGATATTAATAGTCAGCCTCCTGATCACAAAAATATTTACTATTCATGTTTTTCATTGGGATTTACTGCTTCAGTCTGCTTGATTACTCTAGAAAATACTGGTATATACTTTTTACATGTATGTACAATTTAGATAATGGCTACTTGACATTTCAGACCAAAGCCGTTGTTTTTTAAGGCTAAAACATTTATGAACATGTTTTATTAAACTGATCAATACTGGTAGCAGATAACTAAAATCTATCTGCAGTTTCTGTAATTCAAGTCTAATTTCTGTACCAGTTTCGTATAAGAATTTGTAAACAAATCAAACATACAAACAATTGATTATTGAGTAATTCAAACAATTATCAAATAATTGGAATATAAATTGCATTGTTTAAAAGTTAAAAGATTTATTGAAATATTTCATTTCTGAACCTTTAAACTCTCCACAGACTACATGTACAGGTCTCTAGTCTCGTGACTCAGTGTATTAAATGGAATAGTTTATGGATGACTTGTTTTATCTAGATAGCCTGAAATCCATTTAAAGCTAGTAAAAAAAAAAAAAAAAAATCAAATCAAATTCTCAATTAAATCCTCAATTTCTGATTTATTTGTTAACTGGAAAAGAGTGTAATTTAATGAAATAGACTCTGTTTCATATCATTTTGTTGAATACAATTTTTGTCTCAGTACAAATGAAAGCTTGGAAAACGACTCAATTAAAAATGAAATTTATCTTCAAGTTGGTATTCTAAATGTAAAGTTTCCTGCCTTTTGGTAATCTCATGGATAAAATGGGATTAATTACTGTCAAATCAATGTTCAAATCAATTTAGATTCTTTGTTCATGGAGTTTGTTTGTGAAAAAAAGTTGTCTTGGTAAGTTTTCTTTGGATTATTAAGACAAAAAATCGTCTTGTGATCATGTGGACAAACTGTAACGTGAGTTACCGTAACGTGAGTTACCGCTTCACATGACGATACCTGGAGAATGTAAGACAATTTGAATTTTTACCATACTCGGTGATGTATGTTGTTAGTCCATGACTTTGACACAATAGACTTTAAAGTCTCTCTGTTTCTTGTTTGAGGAAACTTTTGAATATAAGACATGCCAAATTTTTGCATGTCCAAATTATGTAACGTGAGTTACCGACATTTGTAGTGTTTTTTCTCATAGTTCTCATAAGAGTCTGTGGATGTAATGTTGCTGTGAGGTAGGATGGAGGTGCATGATACTCATTCACATATAGTAACTCATATCACTAATTAGGTTTTAAGGATATTAATCTCAACAACCTAATTTTGAGTTCAAAATGTAACGTGAGTTACCGTGGAAATGCCCACATATATGTGTATGTTTTGCATGCAATGAGACTAGTTAGTCCATATTTAAAGCCCAAAGAATATACCCTGTAGGTCCTTCATTGTATGTGTGGATGTAGAGTCATGTGTCACATTGTTAAAAAAGTGATGTTCCGTGATAAAGTTGTGTGAGGTACAACTGTACATGTATCTTTGGCCTTTTTCTCTCGTCTAATGCTTCCAATTTTGATTAATGAAAACAATGTTTTCATGACTTTGGTGATCACTGGTGAATTTTGAAAACTGCCTACAGACGTAGTTATGCGTAGCCCAATGTCTAAATCTTATGGCCAAATAATGTAATTTGTAGTATTGCTAATGATCCAGGATTGAAATGCAATGACACGCACTTGCACATCATACACAGATCACATTTCACAACCTAAACTACAGCTGCATTTATATACCGCATGTATACTGTACAATGTGAGTGGGTCTCCAAAGTCAGGTAAAAGTTGCATAATTACTGTTAGTTTTCAAATTTTCTACAAATTTTGGAATAACTTTACGGCAGTGCTGTGTGCATACAGGTCGTACATATTGAACTGACAGCTGCACTACTGATACTCAGTGTACATGTACATTGTATTTCTTGTAAGATTGTATGTGTACCTGTACATTTTGTGATATCATGTGCAACAGACTACCATGTACACTGTAGGTACAGTAGGAACTGTAAGTCTGCTTGAGTACAGCTTGGCTCTGAGAGCTTCAATTCAATCAATGGAGTTATTCCGTAGTATTTACGGTAGTGTGTCTCAAAGTGTCTTGTACTATACTTTGGAGACTCAAATGTAAGATTGTTTGGATTGTGGAATATTAACATGTAGGTTGAGTTTGCACATGTTTGAATATCATTTGCAGTGCGAATCAGCAATGGCATCCTAGTGCGCTAGCAGCGCACGAGTACAATACATTTAAGAATTCACTTTATTTTATAATGAAACCAAGCAACGGCCATGATCAGGCATATTATAATGCAAACTTAACAAGTGTGAGCAGACACTTGTCCATTCACAATGAATGATCAGCTGATGTTCTCAACAGTGCGGCATCCAAGCCAACAATATTACATGTACATACATACATAGTAGCAACTGGTTTCTTGGCTAGTAGTTTGAAAGTAAATACACACTGAATCAGAGATTCCTATGCAATGCTAGCATGAAATCACAACCGGAAGGCGAATTTCCGATGTTAGTTTGGCCGCAAAAAAGTGGTTAATATAAAAAAAGTATTTAAATTTCGTAACTCAGAAAAATGTGAATGGGGACACAAAACACATTTTTTTTTTTCACTGGAATTTTGAATTAATAGTAAAGAGTAAAAAAAAAAAGAATTGACACAGCATCAAAATTGAATGTTCGTGAGGACAAGAAATTGCTTTTCTTCTTTTACTTGGCCAAATGACCAATGACTTTATTGTATGGGGGAAGCATAATTACTGGTATGTACCATGGACACTGTACAGTCCATGGAATACAGAAAAAAGAATAGAAAAAAAAAAGCATCTAGATTTCGACTATTTTATGCAGACTATCGAGACAACATGGTGGGCTGTCAAGTGCATCCTTAAAGAGGAAATCCAGTCCAAATATAAGTTAGTCTGAGAAGCAAAAATAAAATATTACGAGTTCAATTGTAAAATTTTGATCAAAATCGGGAGAAAATAAGGAAGTTATGACATTTTGAAGTTTCATTAGGTGTTCAGGAAACAGTTCTTGAACGGTCAATATGAATACAATGTGTACATGTGCAAATGGCAAAGTGAGCATGTCATCCCCTCACAACTTGCCATATGCCTAGTTTAGTACAAAATTCTGAAATTTCCAGTGTTTCATTCAAACGCAATTACCCACGAGGCTCAAATCCTGGTATATCTCAGAACTGATCACTATTCTGAAGCTATTCAACCAGGAATGATTAACATCATGTTTCAGACTTCAATGACAGAAATATTTGATTTTTGTCATTTTGTTGTACATGATCAATGGAAAATTGTAAGGTTATGACATGTGTAATAGCTCACTCATAATTGCATATTCATATCCACTGTTCAAGAACTGTTTTGCAGAAATGAGCAAAACTTCAAAATGTCATAACTTCCTTGTTTTTCATCTGATTTCAAATTTTTACGGTTGCACTTGTAAGATTTTACTCTTTTTATCAGTCCAACTTACAATGTATGTTTGGACTGTATTTCCCCTTTAAGAGTTAAACCAAGAGCATTATTGTGACAAGACCTTATATTTTGAATTTTAGTGAAAATCACACTGTTGGGTAATACCCTTTAAAGTGATGTCCTGTCCAAATCCTAGCTGTCATATAGAATATGCCCGAAATGAAGCCACACTAGCATACCAAAGGAAAGGCGATCCCATTGAATTTATTTGAAAAAAAAAAGAAAAAGAAAAAGAAAAAGAAAAAGAAAAAGAAAAAAAACCTGTATCAAGGTTCGACCTCCCATGCCAAAATTTGACCACATGCAAAAGTATAGGTTTCTACAATATATAGACACTCCGTTTGCGGCAGGCTTTGTACAGGGTCCCTATAGCTGTATGTGAAGCAGGGGCCGTTTCATTCATCAATGAAAACGCCCAGTCAGGTAACACTTCCCATAACACTTGCGACTAACTCCTGCTTGTGCTCTAAAAGTGGGACTAAGCAGACATGACCTTTTGGCTTTATGCTGTTTTATTGATGAATGAAAGAGCCATTGCCAGAAAAAAGGCACCCTGCCGCATACTGGTTTATTACTTGTACTCATGTACATTGTGAATTCACAGTATGCAAAAACTGTTTTACTTTGCACATGAAAACCCAAACTATAAATCCAATTAAATTTATTCTTTTATTCATTATATTAAATAGAAATTAAAATCAAATGCAGGCTTACCTGAAATCCCGTCTCTCGAGTACCGGTACTTTAAAACATGCTTGTACAATGTACCTACATTGCGCAGTATCGCTGTGTGTGTGTTGACCATCACGACACTCAATGCGCGGAATCTTCATGTGTGCATGTGCGCAATAGCGTTGTAACAAGCGACGAGTTCAAAACATTTCCTGGCGTGGTTAATTTTGCGCGACTTTTCATAACATTTTTGCGTGATGTTAAATTCGCGGTTCAACCTCAAAGCGTGAAAATAAAACCACTGCCAAAGAAACCACTTTTACAGTAGGCGATTATTGACAGAGAGCTAGCTGCAGCCACGGCAGACTGTACAATTGTACGTGGAATGGGTCTATCCAACCGTGGTAAAAATCGGCAAAAAAATTAGTTAGATCTACAGTGTAGGCCTACCGGTAATCTGGATCTGGATCTGGATCTGGATCAATACTGTAAAACGAGGAATTTTCGCGTGCACTTTAATTTCGCGAATTTCGCGAGCGCCAAAATTCGCGAAATTAAAATGCACGCGAAAGCTTTTGTCTACACTAGGTCTACATGCATTGAATGCCAGTAGCAATTCGCGAAAATTTCATGCCACAAAAAAGGCTGTCGGCTCCAATTCGCGAAAATTTCATGCCGCGAATATATCATGTTTTACAGTACACTGCTGGACCAGGTGCAGGTGGTATAGTGCAGCAGGGAGTTTATTTTAATTTGTTTTAATTACTTTTATGGAATGTAAGACAAAGAGAAATGAGGCTATTTTCTTCATGATAATCATGATAATGATGGCAGGTGGCAGGGTCTACGTTACAAAGTAGATCTTAAGTTTTACACTGCGTGAATATGTGATTGTTGTTATTGTTATGTAGCTGCATCCATTTGTAATTTAGATAACATTACAATTGTACATCATGATCGAGTCAGTGCATTGCTAATAATGCCTGGGCTTACCTGTAACTATCGTACGTAGATCTACTGCAGTTTACAGTGCCAGTAAACGTTAGAGCGATTACGTTAGAGCTGCTTCTATTGCTGAAGAACAAATTGTGAAGCTTGCTGATTTAGAGTCTAGTAAATTTTACTAACGTTAGTAGTCAGTGCACACAGACTTCCAACTGAACGATAATGTTGATTGATGCCATGGTGAATCGAACGGTGAAACCGAAAATGGGCCTCTCCACTGCACTTGAGCTTGGCCACTTCACTTGTTCTTCTCCTAGCGGGGCAAGGCAGGGAAGGGTCCTGGATCGCGTCCTGGGAGGAGCTGGGCCGCCGAAGCTAGTTTTATACAGAACGAACTTCTGGTGCATTTAATGGCGAGTGGATTACGCTCTCGAGATCGAGTCTGCAGGTCAACTCAGCTCGTAGTCATAGACAGAAAAATCCGTCCGTCCAGAGAAGTCTTTTCTTTTTTTGCGGCTCTCCAGAACCGGGGATTCCGCGAAGCCAGGAAGCAGTCTCCGCGGAACATAATCTCCGTGTTGTACTTGTATGTAGTGTTCTATACAATCCCCGAAGACAGGTGGATGCTAAGCCGATCTTTCGG